>NW_026732583.1:330000-522500 GCF_028476545.2 Physella acuta | reverse complement strand
AAACGTGACCAATACAGCGACATCTAGATGATATGACGTGTCACTACAGCGACATCTAGATGATATGTTGTGTCATTACAGCGACATCTAGATGATATGTTGTGTCACTAACAAGCTGATCATATGATGTATCACTACACGAACAGATTATACAATTTGTCACCGCTTAAGAAGTTCGACTTCGACCTCTGTCTATACCTCTTTTACAGAACTTTCCTTACCTCTCTTACACATTTATCTTTACCTACTTTACATACTTTTCTTGACCTCTCTTACACACCTATCATGACCTCTCTTACACACCTATCATGACCTCTCTTACATACCTATCATGACCTCTCTTACACACCTATCCTTACCTCTCTTACACACCTATCCATACTTCTCTTACACACTTATCTTTACCTCTTTATTTTTACATACCTATCATTACCTCTCTTACATACCTATCTTTCTTTTACACACCTATCATGACCTCTCTTACACACCTATCTTGACCACTCTTACATACCTATCATGACCTCTCTTACACACCTATCATGACCACTCTTACACACCTATATTGACCCCCAGAAGCTGACCCTTGATGCCAAAGTGCAGTCGTGGCACCTCTGTCTTTACACCAACCCTTGCTTTTGTATCATTGTTAGGTCATTGATCTCTCCCTGTATGTCCATAACTATGTGATGTTTATTACAACACCATCTTCCTTATAACATATAGTGGTATACACTCTCATATTATAATATTCTATCTTCCGGTTTGTTTGTTTATTGATATTTTGGTTTATATTACAGGTGAAGGACAAGCCGAGGTACCCTGCAAGCAGGCGCAGGTGGTCGGAGTTTCACCGGAAGTTACGTCACCAATGGTTCTAGAGCTCACTCTACAGTGCCACAAACAACCCGGAAACAGGTGCTCCAGTAATAGAACAGACACACCTGACACACCTGACACACAGAAACACGTCCAGAGCCTATCTCCTGAGAACCAATCAAAAGACTTATCCAAGCTGAACGGAAGTTTAGACTTTAAATGTGCCCGGGGTTTTGCCAATGTCAGTTTCTATAACAACGATCCAACGCTCAATGGTAATGCCCTTCTTCAGTCAGATGATGAATCTTCCAACTCCGATACCGGAAGTTCAAAACTTTGTGAAGTTCACGACCTCTCCAGAAAAAGAAGTCACGAGGCGTTGCTTAGTAACGCAGTGCCAGCCAACCTGAACGGTGCTGGGACAACAGTTTTCTCACCCACTTCCGTTCTGCTAACGGGCAATAGCTCGTCAAATCACGTGCACAAAAGTGACGTCATACAAAATGTGGAAGTCTCCAGTGCGCAGGCGCGGAAAGGTTCTGATGACGCAACAGTCAGAAAATACTTTGACACTATCACAAACTGCCATGGCAGCCCGGCAATTGAAAATTTAGAAAAACCATTGGCTGAGCGGAGTCACGTGATATCTAACGCCGCGTCATGCGCAAAGAAGAGGCGCGTGCGGACGACCTTCACCGCGGAGCAGCTTCACTCTCTGGAGGAAGTGTTCGCCATCACACATTACCCAGACGCCAACACGAGGGAGAGCCTGGTCGAGAGGATAGGGCTCAATGAGGAGAGGGTGCAGGTAAGGTGGGGGAGAGGGGTAAGGGGGTGCTTCAGTCGCTTCTGGTGCATGGAAGTTGTTTATAGAAGGAAAGGGGTCGTCCATAAATGACGTCACACTCGTAGGGGGGAGGGGGAGTCCGTAATTTTGTGACGGTGTGTGATGAGGGGGAGGGGGGGGGGGGTTCAGATGGTGCGACGTCACACTTTTGCATTATAAAAAAGCAATGTTAGAAAACGAATTTTAGACGTTATTTCGCCTTTTAGAAAACCGTTTTAATAAATTGTAATAGGGATTGATTGAAATACTCTATTTTGACAGAATTCAGACAAGATTTTAGAAAAATATCGATGTTTAAAAAAAAATTCAACTGCAATTTTGAGGGGGGTTGTAGGCTGAGGTGTGACGTCATTTTAGGAAGGGGTCTGTGACGACGTGTGACGGAAGGGAGGGGGGAGGTAAAAATCGCCCAAAGAAGCGTGACGTCATTTATGGATGACCCCAAATGTAGATTTCCTTTTACTAAACCGTATTCATAGAAGTAAAGACGGCGTAGTCGGATGGTAGGGCACACGGCTTTTAACCGAAACTCTCGAGTTCGTTTCCCGGGCTCGAGTCTGTAGCACGTCCCTGAGTCCACTCAGCTCTGATGGGTACCTGGCTCACATTAGGGAAACAAATTTTAAGGGAAACAATTTTAAATTGATGTTTTTCTCTCTTCAGATCTGGTTCCAGAACCGCCGCGCTAAATGGCGCAAACATTCCAGGCTGAGGAACTTTGGTGGCCTGCAGGACTTGACCGACGTCACATACGTCCCGGCCCCGCGACCCATGCACAAACTGGACCCTGTCCATCCCGTAAGATAAACACAAACGTGGTACCCCCACTATAGATATATATGAGTCTAGTGCTAGATATCTTTCATAGACTATTCCATTTAATCCATAGTTCCAAACAGTGTTTCTTCCATACTTTTTTCTCCAGGGGGGCACTTGATATTTTCGGCGGAGTGGTCAATATTTTCCGGGGGGGGGCGGACACTGGTAAAAAATATATGCTTTCTATATAAATTCCAATTCTTTCGGGGGGGGGGGGGGTAGACTTTCTTCGGGGGGGGGGGGGGGCGAAGAGATGCCTGGATGTAAACTTGTCTAATTTGATGTTCCAAAAACGTCCATCTTTACTTTCTATCCATAGTTACTAGTGTAGATTTCTGTGACTACACCCTCCATCTCTAGTCCTATGCCAGTTTAGATATCATTTACATAACACACATTCATAGTTCTATACTGAAGGGATTTTGTGTCACCCTATCCATATTCATCCTATCTATATGTCTATACCAGCCCAGCATTCATAAACTAAATCCTCCACCTTCATTTCTATATTTGTCTAGACCTATGTAACACAACCTTCCCATCGTCCATGATAGTCCTCCTAATCTCCTGACCTTTTGTTGCCGCCCACAGAAAAGCGAGCTGACCCCTCACCTTGACCCGGATGTCACGTGTTACGTCAGCCCAGATCAAGAGCTCAACCCCCTGGGGTCACTAACCAGGAGCGTGTTCAACTACCCACCCTACTACCCCCCGGGCTTCCTGAGCATCCCTCCCGTCCTCCTACAGTACTACTCCCAGCTCCTGTACCGGCCTGGCCTTATAAGGACCGCGGCGCCCCACCCCCCTCAGGACAGACTCCAGCAGACGATGCTCAGCAACTTGAAAAACCCTACGTCTGCCAACCTTCATGAACGACTTGGTGCCAGCGACTTCGTCAAACCCTTCCTGCCGCTCAGGCAGTTCCAGCGGTTCGCCTATGACGTCAGACAAGACCCTCTTAGACTAGCCGACCCAGAGAGGAACGTCCCCTCCCCGTCAAGTCACTCCAGCACGAGAGAGTCACCTGAGGGTGTTATAAATAGCTCAAAGATGGGCTCCACGTCACCACGCCACAGGGAAGGGGAGAGAACCGAAGACGGAAGTTTAGATTTATCCTCGCGGTTTAACTCCCTTGCAGCAATGCAGAATTTCGTCACTTCCGCCTTGTACAACTACAGTAAGGAGCCAGACGAAGAGACATCGGTCTCTGTCTCGCCTAGCTCCACCATATCGACCTGAGCCCTACAACCCCGATGGCTGAGACATCGGTCTCTGTCTCGCCTAGCTCCACCATATCGACCTGAGCCCTACAACCTCAATGGCTGAGACATCGGTCTCTGTCTCGCCTAGCTCCACCATATCGACCTGAGCCCTACAACCCCGATGGCTGAGACATCTGTCTCGCCCAGCTCCACCATATCGACCTGAGCCCTACAACCCGGTGCGTCAGCTGGTCAACCCGTACACGCGAATCTGTCTGAAGGCAACCCGGTGATTGAGCTATAAATCACCTCGAGTTTAATTTTACAGATTTTCCTAACTTCACAGAAATACACAATTTTATAAACGTTCCCAATTTTACAGTAGGACCTACTACCTAATTTACAAAACTACAAAATTTTACTGTGCTACAAAATTTTATGAAATTACCCAATTTTACAGTATTTCCTAAATGTACAGAACTACACAATTTTACAGAACTACCAGCTTGTATAGAACTATCCAGTTTTACAGCACTTCATAATTTTCCGAGGTCGAATGGAAATCCTGGTCGGTAGAGCGTGAGACACGTGACCCGGAAGTCTCGGGTTCGGTTCACGTTGGGGAAGGCAAAGGCAGCTAAGTAGGCCTATAGTACACTATCCCTCCATATACCGAGGTCACAGCAACAGGTGAACTCTACTACACCTACCCCATAAATCGTCAGGTCCGAAAGGGTAACTGTACTTCCCTAATGTTACAGTACCCCTAATGTTTCAGTAAAGTCCTGGGGTCTCCAAACTACGGCCCGCGATGTCCTCTCATCCGGCCCGCGGAGATCTTTTTGTCCACGGAAAAATCGTTTGTTGGTGATGGCCGAGGAACTTTGCCCAGAAAAATCAAAGTCATGCCTGGAAGAACCTGGCCCCCGAACTGAAATTTGATAGGTAATGCGGCCCTCGGACTGAAAAGTTTGGAGACCCCTGGTATAGTCCAACAGCCCACAATCTGTACAGCCCACAATCTGTACAGCCCACAATCTGTACAGCCCACAATCTGTACAGCCCACAATCTGTACAGCACACAATCTGTACAGCACACAATCTGTACAGCACACAATCTGTACAGCCCACAATCTGTACAGCACACAATCTGTACAGCACACAATCTGTACAGCACACAATCTGTACAGCATACAATCTGTACAGCACACAATCTGTACAGCACACAATCTGTACAGCACACAATCTGTACAGCACACAATCTGTACAGCACACAATCTGTACAGCCCACAATCTGTACAGCACACAATCTGTACAGCACATTATCAAGTGTAACGATGCCCGCCTGTATATTTGACGAAGACATTAGTCGGATCTATTAAACAAATTATTTTTTTAAGATGGCGTTTATAATTGTCCTTTTTGTTTAGGTCTGGGCTGGTTTTGATCCCACGACCATTTGTTGTTTACACTAGACCCGTATCTCTGGCTAGGTGGATGTGTGGAAGACTGGCTAGGTGGATGTGAGGGTGTGTGTGGCTAGGTGGATGTGAGGGTGTGTGGCTATGTGGATAAGTGGATGAGTGGCTAGGTGAATGTGTGGCTAGGTGGATGTGTGGGTGTGTGGCTAGGTGGATGTGTGGGTGTGTGGTTAGGTGGATGTGTGGCTAGGTGGATGTGTGAGTGTGTGGCTAGGTGGATGTATGGGTGTGTGGCTAGGTGGATGTGTGGGTGTGTGGTTAGGTGAATGTGTGGCTAGGTGGATGTGTGGGTCTGTGGCTAGGTGGATGTGTGGCTAGGTGGATGTGTGAGTGTGTGGCTAGATGGATGTATGGGTGTGTGGCTAGGTGGATGTGTGGGTGTGTGGTTAGTTGGATGTATGGGTGTGTGGCTAGGTGGGTGTGTGGCTAGGTAGATGTGTGGCTAGGTGGGTGTGTGGCTAGGTGGATGTGTGGGTGTGTGGCTAGGTGGATGTGTGGGTGTGTGGCTAGGTGGATGTGTGGGTGTGTGGCTAGGTGGATGTGTGGGTGTGTGGCTAGGTGGGTGTGTGGGTGTGTGGCTAGGTGGATGTGTGAGTGTGTGGCTAGGTGGATGTATGGGTGTGTGGCTAGGTGGATGTATGGGTGTGTGGCTAGGTGGATGTGTGGGTGTGTGGCTAGGTGGATGTGTGGGTGTGTGGCTAGGTGGATGTGTGGGTGTGTGGCTAGGTGGATGTGTGGCTAGGTGGTTGTGTGGCTAGGTGGATGTGTGGGTGTGTGGCTAGGTGGATGTGTGGGTGTGTGGCTAGGTGGATGTGTGGGTGTGTGGCTAGGTGGATGTGTGGGTGTGTGGCTAGGTGGGTGTGTGGGTGTGTGGCTAGGTGGATGTGTGGGTGTGTGGCTAGGTGGATGTGTAATGAACCCATCTAGTAAATACAAGTCCAATAACACAAGTCAATGTGTGCGTCGCTAACCTTTTATTAGCTTAACGTGTTCACATACCACATGTAGAAATCTCTAAGTTTGTAAATAAATATAAAAACGTTTCAAATATCCCTCGTGTTTTGTCAGGAAAGTATCGCACATGTTGTTATAGGGTGTAGGGTCGTCAGCTCGGTCACACTGAAATTTAAGTTTTTTTAACTCATCATTCATTTAATTCAGAGGAGTAGCGAGGGGGGGGGGGTACAAAATGTCCCCGCTGCCGAACTTAGGGCGGCGCCAAAATGGGTTGGAAAAACAAAATAAAATCTCATTTTAGCTGTATTTTTGCATTACAAATATAATAAATATATGGAGGGTGCAAATTGAAAGTTTGAGGGGTGGGGGGGGGGGTGCAAATCGAAAGTTTGAGGGGGGGGGGGGTGCAAATCGAATGTTTGAGGGGGTATGCAAATTGAAAATTGAAAGGCTGCTCCCGAGGGGGCGCCAAATTGAAAGTTTGTCCGCTACGCCTCTGATTTAATTAATTAACTAATTAAATATCAGAGTATATGTCAAAGGTTTTTAAACATATACTTTTTTATAGACCTAATATTTATACGTTTGAAACGGACTTGTTTTTCGATTACAATGCCATTATTCAGAAACTTACTCATTAAAAATCCGAATGAATCCAGTGCCGCTTCAAGCCTCGATTTGACTCTTGATATCTTCGTGTTTATTTTTGGCCAGAAATTTGTCCACGCCTTTCATATCTGGCCAAGTGTCTGTGTGTTTCCCCAACATAACCATAGTCTTGTATGTCTTCTGGTTACCGGAAGACAAAACGTTTTATTTCCTCTTAATGAAGTTTCTAATTAACACTAATTAAAGTACACAATGAGTTATTTTAACATTTAATGTCAAAATAAATCAATGCTAACAAGATAGGCTAAGGCTTATACTTTTCATAAATTAAATCTTTAATTAACACATTTTTAAAAACACCTGTTCACGATGTGTATATACAGATGGCGACTGTCACGGAAGTCTAATAAGATATCTATTGTTTGCCGGTAACATCTAACGATAAGTTAACTAGAGCTGTGGTACCACCTAACGGAAAAGTTACCTTGAGCTATGTACCACCTAACGGAAAAGTTACCTTGAGCTGTGGTACCACCTAACGGAAAAGTTACCTTGAGCTATGTACCACCTAACGGAAAAGTTACCTTGAGCTGTGGTACCACCTAACGGAAAAGTTACCTTGAGCTGTGGTACCACCTAACGGAAAAGTTACCTTGAGCTGTGGTACCACCTAACGGAAAAGTTACCTTGAGCTGTGGTACCACCTAACGGAAAAGTTACCTTGAGCTGTGGTACCACCTAACGGAAAAGTTACCTTGAACTGTGGTACCACCTAACGGATAAGTTACCTTGAGCTGTGGTACCACCTAACGGAAAAGTTACCTTGAGCTGTGGTACCACCTAACGGAAAAGTTACCTTGAACTGTGGTACCACCTAACGGATAAGTTACCTTGAACTGTGGTACCACCTAACGGATAAGTTACCTTGAGCTGTGGTACCACCTAACGGATAAGTTACCTTGAACTGTGGTACCACCTAACGGATAAGTTACCTTGAGCTGTGGTACCACCTAACGGAAAAGTTACCTTGAGCTGTGGTACCACCTAACGGAAAAGTTACCTTGAACTGTGGTACCACCTAACGGATAAGTTACCTTGAGCTGTGGTACCACCTAACGGATAAGTTACCTTGAGCTGTGGTACCACCTAACGGAAAAGTTACCTGTGGTACCACCTAACGGAAGAGTTACCTGTGGTACCACCTAACGGAAAAGTTACCTGTGGTACCACCTAACGGAAGAGTTACCTTGAGCTGTGGTACCACCTAACGGAAAAGTTACCTGTGGTACCACCTAAAGGAAAAGTTACCTGTGGTACCACCTACCGGAAAAGTTACCTTGAAGTCCTTAAGCTGCTCCTCCCTGTCGTAGGCCGACTTCTTGAACCTCAGCTGTGGTACCACCTAACGGAAGAGTTACCTTAAAGTCCTTGAGCTGCTCCTCCCTGTCATAGGCCGACTTCTTGAACCTCAGCATCTCCAGGAACTTGACGTTCTCCAGCGCGATCAGAGAGTCGTAGTTGACGCGCTCACGTCGTTTCTTCACGGACCTGTGGGGGAGGGGGGAGGGGGGGCACGTTCAGGGTCACTCACCACACACTGGACACTATCTACACACGCCATATGCACTCATTTGCAACACCCCATTCACACTTCATCCGGTATAGTTAAAGGCACTCAATTCCGGTCAGTTGAATGACTAACATTCGCAGCTTAAATACACTTAACTTTCACAACTTCAGGTCAGTTGAATGACTAGCATTCACAGCTTAAATGCACTTAATTTTCACAATTTCCGGTCAGTGTGAAGACACTCAACAACTCCCAATCTGTTTTAACACTCCATAAGCCCAACTTCCGGTCAGCATAAAGACTTAACTTGGACAACTTCCGGTTGGATTAAACACAAGAATGGATTACCTGCCCGTCTTATCCATGACTTTAGAATCCATGTGACAGTCGACGCATGGCTTACTTTTGTGGATACGGGCAAAAGCCTGGTTCAAGTGGCGGTCTGCCTGGATGCGTTCAAACTCTTGCATGGTCATCATCTGTCATACATGGTCATACATGGTCATCTGTCATGCATGGTCATCATCTGTCATACATGGTCATACATGGTCATCATCTGTCATACATGGTCATACATGGTCATCATCTGTCATACATGGTCATACATGGTCATCATCTGTCATACATGGTCATCATCTGTCATATATGGTCATCTGTCATACATGGTCATCTGTCATACATGGTCATACATGGTCATCATCTGTCATACATGGTCATCATCTGTCATATATGGTCATCTGTCATACATGGTCATACATGGTCATCTGTCATGCATAGTCATCTGTCATACATGGTCATCATCAATCATACATGGTCATACATGGTCATACATGGTCATCTGTCATACATGGTCATACATGGTCATCATCTGTCATACATGGTCATACATGGTCATCATCTGTCATACATGGTCATACATGGTCATCTGTCATACATGGTCATACATGGTCATCATCTGTCATACATGGTCATACATGGTCATCTGTCATACATGGTCATCTGTCATACATGGTCATACATGGTCATCTGTCATACGTGGTCATCTGTCATACATGGTCATACATGGTCATACATGGTCATCATCTGTCATACATGGTCATCATCTGTCATACATGGTCATACATGGTCATACATGGTCATCATCTGTCATACATGGTCATCATCTGTCATATATGGTCATCTGTCATACATGGTCATCTGTCATACATGGTCATCTGTCATACAAGGTCATACATGGTCATCTGTCATGCATAGTCATCTGTCATACATGGTCATCATCTGTCATACATGGTCATACATGGTCATATATGGTCATACATGGTCATCTGTCATACATGGTCATACATGGTCATCATCTGTCATACATGGTCATACATGGTCATCATCTGTCATACATGATCATACATGGTCATCTGTCATACATGGTCATACATGGTCATCATCTGTCATACATGGACATACATGGTCATCTGTCATACATGGTCATCATCTGTCATACATGGTCATACATGTTCATCTGTCATACATGGTCATCTGTCATACATGGTCATACATGGTCATCTGTCATACGTGGTCATCTGTCATACATGGTCATACATGGTCATACATGGTCATCATCTGTCATACATGGTCATCATCTGTCATACATGGTCATACATGGTCATACATGGTCATCATCTGTCATACATGGTCATACATGGTCATCTGTCATACATGGTCATACATGGTCATCTGTCATACGTGGTCATCTGTCATACATGGTCATACATGGTCATACATGGTCATACATGGTCATCATCTGTCATACATGGTCATCATCTGTCATACATGGTCATACATGGTCATACATGGTCATCATCTGTCATACATGGTCATCATCTGTCATATATGGTCATCTGTCATACATGGTCATCTGTCATACATGGTCATCTGTCATACAAGGTCATACATGGTCATCTGTCATGCATAGTCATCTGTCATACATGGTCATCATCTGTCATACATGGTCATACATGGTCATATATGGTCATACATGGTCATCTGTCATACATGGTCATACATGGTCATCATCTGTCATACATGGTCATACATGGTCATCATCTGTCATACATGGTCATACATGGTCATCTGTCATACATGGTCATACATGGTCATCATCTGTCATACATGGACATACATGGTCATCTGTCATACATGGTCATCATCTGTCATACATGGTCATACATGTTCATCTGTCATACATGGTCATCTGTCATACATGGTCATACATGGTCATCTGTCATACGTGGTCATCTGTCATACATGGTCATACATGGTCATACATGGTCATCTGTCATACGTGGTCATCTGTCATACATGGTCATACATGGTCATACATGGTCATCATCTGTCATACATGGTCATCATCTGTCATACATGGTCATACATGGTCATACATGGTCATCATCTGTCATACATGGTCATACATGGTCATACATGGTCATCATCTGTCATACATGGTCATACATGGTCATCCGTCATACATGGTCATCTATCATACAAGCTTATAGATGGTAATTTGTCAGACATGGTCATCTGTCATATATGGACATCATCTGTCATATATGGTCATCATCTGTCAAACATGCTCCTACATCGTCATCATCTGTCATACATGCTCATACTTCGTCATCATCTGTCATACATGGTCATACATCGTCATCATCTGTCATACATGGTCATCTGTCATACATGGTCATCTGTCATACATGTTCATCATCTGTCATACAATGTCATCATCTGTCATACATAGTCATCATCTGTCACACATGGTCATCATCTGTCATAAAATGTCATCATCTGTCATACATGGTCATCATCTGTCACACATGGTCATCATCTGTCATACAAAGTCATCATCTGTCATACATGGTCATACATGGTCATACATGGTCATCATCTGTCATACATGGTCATCATCTGTCATATATGGTCATCTGTCATACATGGTCATCTGTCATACATGGTCATCTGTCATACAAGGTCATACATGGTCATCTGTCATGCATAGTCATCTGTCATACATGGTCATCATCTGTCATACATGGTCATACATGGTCATATATGGTCATACATGGTCATCTGTCATACATGGTCATACATGGTCATCATCTGTCATACATGGTCATACATGGTCATCATCTGTCATACATGGTCATACATGGTCATCTGTCATACATGGTCATACATGGTCATCATCTGTCATACATGGACATACATGGTCATCTGTCATACATGGTCATCATCTGTCATACATGGTCATACATGGTCATACATGGTCATCATCTGTCATACATGGTCATCATCTGTCATACATGGTCATACATGGTCATACATGGTCATCATCTGTCATACATGGTCATCATCTGTCATATATGGTCATCTGTCATACATGGTCATCTGTCATACATGGTCATCTGTCATACAAGGTCATACATGGTCATCTGTCATGCATAGTCATCTGTCATACATGGTCATCATCTGTCATACATGGTCATACATGGTCATATATGGTCATACATGGTCATCTGTCATACATGGTCATACATGGTCATCATCTGTCATACATGGTCATACATGGTCATCATCTGTCATACATGGTCATACATGGTCATCTGTCATACATGGTCATACATGGTCATCATCTGTCATACATGGACATACATGGTCATCTGTCATACATGGTCATCATCTGTCATACATGGTCATACATGTTCATCTGTCATACATGGTCATCTGTCATACATGGTCATACATGGTCATCTGTCATACGTGGTCATCTGTCATACATGGTCATACATGGTCATACATGGTCATCATCTGTCATACATGGTCATCATCTGTCATACATGGTCATACATGGTCATACATAGTCATCATCTGTCATACATGGTCATACATGGTCATCTGTCATACATGGTCATACATGGTCATCTGTCATACGTGGTCATCTGTCATACATGGTCATACATGGTCATACATGGTCATACATGGTCATCATCTGTCATACATGGTCATCATCTGTCATACATGGTCATACATGGTCATACATGGTCATCATCTGTCATACATGGTCATCATCTGTCATATATGGTCATCTGTCATACATGGTCATCTGTCATACATGGTCATCTGTCATACAAGGTCATACATGGTCATCTGTCATGCATAGTCATCTGTCATACATGGTCATCATCTGTCATACATGGTCATACATGGTCATATATGGTCATACATGGTCATCTGTCATACATGGTCATACATGGTCATCATCTGTCATACATGGTCATACATGGTCATCATCTGTCATACATGGTCATACATGGTCATCTGTCATACATGGTCATACATGGTCATCATCTGTCATACATGGACATACATGGTCATCTGTCATACATGGTCATCATCTGTCATACATGGTCATACATGTTCATCTGTCATACATGGTCATCTGTCATACATGGTCATACATGGTCATCTGTCATACGTGGTCATCTGTCATACATGGTCATACATGGTCATACATGGTCATCTGTCATACGTGGTCATCTGTCATACATGGTCATACATGGTCATCATCTGTCATACATGGTCATCATCTGTCATACATGGTCATACATGGTCATACATGGTCATCATCTGTCATACATGGTCATACATGGTCATACATGGTCATCATCTGTCATACATGGTCATACATGGTCATCCGTCATACATGGTCATCTATCATACAAGCTTATAGATGGTAATTTGTCAGACATGGTCATCTGTCATATATGGACATCATCTGTCATATATGGTCATCATCTGTCAAACATGCTCCTACATCGTCATCATCTGTCATACATGCTCATACTTCGTCATCATCTGTCATACATGGTCATACATCGTCATCATCTGTCATACATGGTCATCTGTCATACATGGTCATCTGTCATACATGTTCATCATCTGTCATACAATGTCATCATCTGTCATACATAGTCATCATCTGTCACACATGGTCATCATCTGTCATAAAATGTCATCATCTGTCATACATGGTCATCATCTGTCACACATGGTCATCATCTGTCATACAAAGTCATCATCTGTCATACAATGACATCATCTGTCACACATGGTCATCATCTGTCATACAAGGACAAAAGTATAATGATGATTGTCAGGCCAAGTTTCAGGATTAGGATTAAGATCGGGTCTAAGTTTAAGGATAATGTCAGTACCAGCGTTAAGGCTTTAAAACTGAATCTAGAACACACAGATATTGAATTACTCCCGTAACAAGAACCTGACAAGATCTGAACCAACACTGGGTTAGCCTGTGACAAGACTGGGTTAGCCACTGACAAAACTGGGTTAGCCACTAACAACACTGGGTTAACCTCTGACAAGACCTGGAACAATTCACGTGACCACTGCTCACCTTGGTCGGCTTGTTTTTCTTTAGTCCAGACTCACGGAGTTTCAAGGCTGCAAATAGATCAAAATCATCACAAACGCAGCCTTCTACTAAATCTTGTATCAAATACAAACACAAAATCATCACAAACTCAGCCTTCTACTAAGATCAAAACCGTCACAAACTCAGCCTTCTACTAAATCTCGTCTTAAACTTGTAAAATACAAACACCAAACCGTGCTTGGTATTTTTTTTAAAATGAACTTTGACCTATACAAGAGAAGACTGGAGTGACTTAAATAGGTATGTTAGAGTTGTTTGTTTATTAACACATATTAATACATAACGAAAAAGGTAATGTGATAAGATTATATTACATATAGGTTGTATTCAGATCTGTATTTATTGTTCACGTAAGCCACGCCCCGACATCTAGACATTCTAGTTATATAACCATACCGACAGTACCCTAGAATTACATAACGATACCGACAGTACCCTAGAGTTAATATCGATACCGACAGTACCCTACAGTTATTGATCGATACCGACATTGCCCTGCCTTAGAATTATTTAAAAAACTTTTTGACTTACGTTCCATCTTTCGGCGATTGAGCTGTCCGCCGCCATCTTGGTCCCCCAGACTCTCCTTCTCGTACACGATCCACTTTGAGTCGGGCGACTTCCTCCGTCTCTGTGTGGGCGCCGGCTCCTTACCCGTGCCGTCCCCCGTCCCAGCCGAGTAGATGCTGGGCTCCCCAGGCTCCCCACAGGGCGCCAGGCTCTCCTTGCTGCGGATGGTGGCGTGGTAGCGCGGCTTCTGGGTCACCTTCGGGTCAGTCTGGGTCGAGGCTGATGCCGACAAGGCGCTGCGGAACAAAGTCTGATGTTGCTTCTGTCGTCTGCTCGTCTCCGCGTCTTCGTTTGTTTTTTTCAAAGTCGCTTTGTTCGCCGGAGATTCCATTCTTGTCATGGCTTTGTTTATGTCGCTGACGTCATCTTTTGTTGTGGTGTTGCCTTGGAAACCAACCCGGGATATGAAGCGCCCACCGGTGCGCTGTAAAAACCTCTCCAGTTTGTTGGGCCCTGTCGTTTCTGCTGGGGTAGAGGTTTCTGTGTAGCAGACGGGGGGCGGGTGAGGCACCAAGCGCTTGTCTAGCAAAGGGGCGACTTTGGTGCCTTTACTTCCGGTGAAGACCAGAGAGTGACTGTCCTTGCCGGTCGCCTTCTCGATCCCTTTTTTCCCCTGCTCTGTGAGCTTATCTAACAAAACAGAGCTAAGAGGGGGGATTGACGCTCCGGAAGTTGATGATTTAGAACCGGAAGTTAATCGTGCGCTTAAAGGTCTAGTAACAGGCGGTCGTGAGCTTTGATCCATTGACGTTGAGCTCAATGGCCTGCTGATGAAGCGAGGATTCACCCTCTCCCCCTGAGCTTGTTTCTCTGATCTAAGCTCCGCCCCTTGTGTGTCATTACCTGGGTCACCTGGATTATGCTTCACATCTTTACCAACAATATTTCCCAGTGTCGCCAGACCTCTATGTGGCTCTCCTCTCTTTTTAATTCCATTGTTGGCCTCGCTTCCAGCCCGCTTCGGTTCGGGTTTGTCTTTCAGCGAAGCTGAGCTGTCCGCGTTTTTCGATCTCGAGGAGGAGATGCTTGCACTTCTAGATGAGGAAATGCTTAGTCGGTGTTGGTGGTCTTTGCTAAGGGAGTGGCTGGATGATCCGGTACTTGATTTCCCATCAACTGACAGGGCAGAATCTTTAGTGGCTTGGGCACTGCCCGGCCGAGGAAGCTGGACATCGTTTGTTTCCGGGTCGCCGGTCAAGGTCAGTAGGTGAGACTTACACTCGTCTGCAATCTCACGGAGTTGCTCGTCACTGGGCTCAGCACTTTGTGGTGACTGGCATAGATCGGAGATTTTGTTCAACCACAGGTCAGTCGCGTCTAGTATGACTTTGGCTGCTGGTGAGTACTCAAAGCCCTCGCCTACCCTGCCCGGAGCGTCAGGTGAGTCTCGATCCCCAGGGACCAGTTGTGTCGGTTCGGATTGTCTGCGGTGTAGTGAATGATTTAAACTGCTAGATGAATGAATCGATCCTTTCAGTGAGTGATTCGATCGGCTAGATGAATGAATCGATCCTTTCAATGAGTGATTCGATCGGCTAGATGAATTAATCGATCCTTTCAATGAGTGATTCGATCGGCTAGATGAATTAATCGATCCCGACAGTGATTGGTTTGATATGCTTATGGCAACAGTTGGATCCTCTGTAGTTCTGATGCTCTCAGTTAACTTTTCCTCCTTTGATATCGTCTGCGGCACGTCCAGGCCGCTCAGAGGTCGGTCATCTTGTACAACTTTAACAGCGTCCTCGTCTTGTCCGACTTCAACAACATCCGCGTCTTGTCCGACTTTAACAACATCCTCGTCTTGTCCCACTTCAACAACATCATCGGCTTTGGAGATTTCTAAAACTGCAGGAGCTTGAAGGGGTGAGACCTGCGGTACCAATATGGTGTCTGTAAATTCAGTTGATACACCCGCTTTTTGTTCTGTAAACGCAATGGGTTCCCCATCCTTATATTCTGTAGACTCAATGGATACCCCAACATTCTGGTGTGGGTCAAGATCCTGGCATTTGTCTCGGCCCAATGACGTATTGTCCTTGTGATAAGAGCGGCTGTTATCAGCGTCTGAAGCCTCTTCCTTGAGCAGAGAGCTGGAGTTGGCGCTGCTGATGAGAGAGGAGGATGCGCTCTTGGAGTCTGTCACCTCAAGGCTGGAATATTTGTTGGAGACGGAGTAAAGACTTTGGACGTCTTCAGCTGCTGGCTCAAGTTGACCATCGACCTTGAGATGACCTGTTGACCTTTCCTCCACAACGTTGGTCAGCGACTGGGATTTTTGAACTTTTTGCTGGCTAACATTCTCATAGAACTCATCATCTTCTTGTTCAATGTCTTCATCGCTGCTGGGGCTTCCTTGCTCTGAATGCTTGTCCTTCACTTTCTTGTCATCATTGTCGTCGAAAAAGTCATCAGTATCTTCAGGGTTTTGGTCGTCTTGGGTCCCGAGACCTAAAGTTTTCTCTTTAAGATGGAATGAACTGGACGGGGAGGGTGGGGTGACTACGCAGTCAGCCTCGTTCTGATGGACTTTGTCAATGGAAGAATGTAAACAATCGTTCTCGTTTATGGATAGGTTAACAGGCAATAGATTTTTAGCAAGATCATGATCTTCAGGCAGTAGATTTTTGGCAAGATCATGATCTTCTGGCGGTAGATTGTCAGCCGTATTTTCTATTTGGGTAGTAGGGTGGCCATGGTTTAAATTGTCACATGTCGCACTATAGCTTCCAAACACACAACCACTTTCTTGTATATCAGTACGGTAATCGTTCAAAACATTCCCTTCAGATTGTTCACCCTTTACAACCTCACCTTCTGATAGATAACCTTTTAACATCTTCCCGTCAGGTTCATCGTCCCAGAAGGCGTCATCGTTTACTGGCAGACGACCCATAGTCTGCTCATTTCTTATTTTATTGTGGTCACCATCTGCAGCATCTAGGTGTGGCACTTGTTCAACAACTCCACCCGCACCACTACAATACGCGTCTGTAGCTTCTGTTACGCTGCCCTTTTGCAAGTCCAAAATGCATCTATCCCCTTCTAGACTGATCTTCTCATCTCGGCTCCCAGCGTGTTCTGCTTCAATCTGTGCACTCAATATTTCTACACTTTCATCGTTGATTTCACATTCTTTGTTATTTCCCCTGCCCAACCATTCTCCACTTTCACCACTACCATGTAGCATATCCGCAACATTGTCCATCGCTTTGTTCGCCTCTGAAACTTGACAAAGCGCTAAAGTTGACGGTGAATCATCCACATCTAACGTGTCAGGTGTAGGGTCTAGCGTTGATTGTGTCAAGTTGACCTGGCCAGTCAGTTCCAGGTCTTGATGGGCTGTCATAGCTTCACTACTGTCATTCGTACACGTCATATGTTGCACGGTCTGATGGCCTTCGTCTGAGATGGTGCACATGGATTCAATAATCTGATGCTGTTGTGGACACGTGGAGTCAGCATCGTGTGGCTGATGTGGTAATCTAGAGTCAGCATCGTGTGGCTGATGTGGTAATCTAGAGTCAGCATCGTGTGGTTGATGTGGTAATCTAGAGTCAGCATCGTGTGGTTGGTGTGGTAATCTAGAGTCAGCATCGTGTGGTTGATGTGGTAATCTAGAGTCAGCATCGTGTGGTTGGTGTGGTAATCTAGAGTCAGCATCGTGTGGCTGATGTGGTAAATTAGAGTCAGCATCGTGTGGTTGATGTGGTAATCTAGAGTCAGCATCGTGTGGTTGATGTGGTAATCTAGAGTCAGCATCGTGTGGTTGATGTGGTAATCTAGAGTCAGCATCGTGTGGTTGGTGTGGTAATCTAGAGTCAGCATCGTGTGGCTGATGTGGTAAATTAGAGTCAGCATCGTGTGGTTGGTGTGGTAATCTAGAGTCAGCATCGTGTGGTTGATGTGGTAATCTAGAGTCAGCATCGTGTGGTTGATGTGGTAAAATAGAGTCAGCATCGTGTGGTTGATGTGGTAATCTAGAGTCAGCATCGTGTGGTTGATGTGGTAATCTAGAGTCAGCATCGTGTGGTTGATGTGGTAATCTAGAGTCAGCATCGTGTGGCTGATGTGGTAAATTAGAGTCAGCATCGTGTGGTTGGTGTGGTAATCTAGAGTCAGCATCGTGTGGTTGATGTGGTAATCTAGAGTCAGCATCGTGTGGTTGATGTGGTAATCTAGAGTCAGCATCGTGTGGCTGATGTGGTAATCTAGAGTCAGCATCGTGTGGCTGATGTGGTAATCTAGAGTCAGCATCGTGTGGTTGATGTGGTAATCTAGAGTCAGCATCGTGTGGTTGATGTGGTAAAATAGAGTCAGCATCGTGTGGTTGATGTGGTAATCTAGAGTCAGCATCGTGTGGTTGATGTGGTAATCTAGAGTCAGCATCGTGTGGTTGATGTGGTAATCTAGAGTCAGCATCGTGTGGCTGATGTGGGAATCTAGAGTCAGCATCGTGTGGCTTGTAACACAAATCCTCTTCCACTTGACAGAAACAAGCGTCTTCTCCGTAGCCCGTACGATCCTTGTTTAGATGATCTACAACCTCTACAGCAGACGACGGCTGGTCTCCGTCAACCTGAGCAGCATCGTTATATTCTTCCAACCGACCTGCAACTTCTGGCATTGCCCGGATGTTGAACTCACAAGGAACGTCCGCTGCCAAATCTGCATGTGATAAGTTGAAGAGTTCGGTGTTGACAGAGCTTGTCTCTTCTTGTTGGTCTAAGACCATGTCTTTGATGCCTCCATTGACGCCAATATTGTCTTTATTGAAAAATGACATGTCTTCTTTGGTCTCAATGACCCCATCTGATGTTTCAATAAGGTATGGTCTTATTTCTTCATTCGTGTCAAGATCATGGGGGGTATTATCAGCTTCTAGACACAAGAATGGATCGATCGTAACATTATTTGGACTGACCACTCTATCTGTAGTGGGAGATGGACTGACCACCCTATCTATAGTGGGAGATGGACTGACCACCCTATCTATAGTGAGAGATGGACTGACCACTCTATCTGCTGTATTGGGAGATGGACTGACCACCCTATCTGCTGTATTGGGAGATGGACTGACCACCCTATCTGCTGTATTGGGAGATGGACTGACCACCCTATCTGTAGTGGGAGATGGACTGACCACCCTATCTATAGTGGGAGATGGACTGACCACCCTATCTATAGTGGGAGATGGACTGACCACCCTGTCTATAGTGGGAGATGGATTGACCACCCTATCTGCTGTATTGGGAGATGGACTGACCACCCTATCTGTAGTGGGAGATGGACTGACCACCCTATCTATAGTGGGAGATGGATTGACCACCCTATCTGCTGTATTGGGAGATGGACTGACCACCCTATCTGTAGTGGGAGATGGACTGACCACCCTATCTGTATTGGGAGATGGATTGACCACCCTATCTGTATTGGGAGATGGACTGACCACCCTATCTGCTGTAGTGGGAGATGGACTGACCACCCTATCTGCTGTAGTGAGAGATGGACTGACCACCCTATCTATAGTGAGAGATGGACTGACCACCCTATCTATAGTGAGAGATGGACTGACCACCCTATCTGCTGTAGTGAGAGATGGACTGACCACTTTTTCTGCTGTATTGGTAGATGGACTGACCACCCTATCTGATTCATCACCTACTGTAACTAACTTCGTCAAAGGTGTTTCATGATAACCGTCATGAGCCATCTTAAAACATTCCTCCTCAGGATCTCTATCGCAGAATATCTTCTCCCCTACACAAACACTCTCCGATTCTCTCTGATGCTCTCTGCATTGACCCTCCCTAGCGAGGCACTCCTCCGGCTGGTCTAGTGACCATGACTCCTGTAGACTGCCGGATTTCAAGACGGGTTTAACCAATGCTGGAGAAGAATTACAATAAACAAAAATTTCTGTTCTTTCATTTAGCAAATTGTGTCTGTTGGACCCAACATTTTCTGCTTCTTCAGACATACCCCCTTCATTTGATTCCACCGCAGCCACATGTAATATATCCGTACTACAATATTCCTTTAGCTCGGGTACCACATCAGAGGCAAGCCTTTCCTGTGGACTAAAGCCTTTTTCAAGCCCTTCCTGTAGACTAAAGCCCTTTTCAAATTCTGCTACGTTTTGCTGAGGGAAATGACATTTCTGTTCTGTGCATTCTTCCAGTGGATCGTAATCCTTCCCTTCCGAGAAAAACTCATCATGCGGTTTCAGCTCCGTGTCCAAGCAACATTCAGCTTTAAAATCTTCTGTTGGCTCGTGAGCGTGAAATTGACTGGGTGGCTCATCTTTCCGCTTACAAGACCCACATTCATTGATATGACTGTCTACAACTGAATCATTGTTGCCGTCAAATGCTTGACCAACCTTTCTGTCAGCGTCGTGTGATTCAAGTCTCTCCTCTCCTATATCCCCCTGGTGTATCTCTTCACTGCTGAAGTAACCACCAGTTACCTGAGTCACCACACCACCACGGATTGTGTCACCCTGACCCTGACAGTCTACAAGCAGTTCACCTTCATCTTTTGTTATGTGACTGAATTCTTTGCTCAAAGTCGACATATTACCTACGTCATTAACTAAATGTATCTCGTTAATTGCACAATCAAGCGGAGTGAACTTGATTCTCTGAATCTGTGACGTATGGCAACCTAAAATGTTCTCCTCTGTTAGGTTTTGGTCACCCCCTGTAACTTCCAACTTATTTTGGTCACCACCAGCTGTGCAGTTGAGCGCTAGTATTTCATGATGGTCACCCACAATCTCCTGATCGCCACCCACAATCTCCTGATGGTCACCCACAATCTTCTGATGGTCCCCCACAATCTCCTGATGGTCCCCCACAATCTCCTGATGGTCCCCCACAATCTCCTGCATTAGTTTCTGGACATCCCCGGCGATTTCCTGAATGTCAATGACGTTACCAACTCCTATTTCCTGAATGTCAATGACGTCACCAACTCCCATTTCCGGCAACGGTGCCTGGTCCCCACCTGCAGCTTCCTGCGACTGACCGTACCCATCGCCTGCTCTGTCAGGCACTACCTGCATGTCCCCTCCAGCCAAGTTCAACCCACGGTCCGTAGGTTTCACAATGTCACTCAACATAGCCTCGTCAATCGTCACTCTACACGTGGCACTCTGCTCTGTTTCTTCCAGTCTAGGCGTGCACTCTTCCATGCGCATGCCCTCGTTCTCGTGCCATTGGAGCCTGTCAAGGTCATTCATGTTTTGAGTTCGAACATCCGGGTCAGTGCTGGGCAGCTGGAAAAAGTTGTCGTCACGGTCCAGTAGACTTGGGCAACTCTCGAGGTCTATGCTCGAACATGACCAGTTTTGTGTTGGGGCTTTGGCTGTAAGATTACAAACGTTGGTCTCTGGAGCTGTAAGATGACAAACGTAGGTCTCCAGAGCGGGATCCTTGACTTCAACGTGCTGTGACGTTTTAGCTGTCTCGATATTTTGAACAGTCGAGTAGTCGGCGTCACGTCTGTTGTTTTCGTTAAGGACAGCAACCTCTAGCTCACAAACAGCAGCCGACATCTCTAGCTCACCGCTTACATCCCCGACTTCAAGTTCAATCGATGCTACTTGAGCTATGTCCTGGAGGTGATTCTCTTTCAATTGGTGGCTGCGGGCCATGTCATCAACATGTTGGCCATATGTCATGTCTTCAAAAGGTTGGCCATCTGCCATGTCTTCAAAAGGTTGGCCATCTGCCATGTCTTCAAGAGGTTGGCCATCTGCCATGTCTTCAAGAGGTTGGCCATCTGCCATGTATTCAAGAGGTTGGTCATCTGCCATGTCTTCAAGAAGTTGGCCATCGGATATGTCATCAAGAGGTTGGCCATCTGCCATGTCTTCAAGAGGTTGGCCATCTGCCATGTATTTAAGTGGTTGGCCATCTGCCATGTATTTAAGAGGTTGGCCATCTGCCATGTATTTAAGAGGTTGGCCATCTGCCATGTATTTAAGAGGTTGGCCATCTGCCACCTCATCAAGAAGTTGGCCATCTGCCATGTCCTGGTGAGTGAGGCCATCTATCGTGCCTTGTGTAAGACATTCTACCTCGTCTGTCACTGCCCCTGTAGCTTCAGTCAAGCTGAACGTTTTCACCCCGAGTGAAGACTTCACCTCATCCCCCATCTCTTCCACAATGTTTTCTCTTACATTAGCAGACAGACTTGGTACACTTCTGATTTCTGATTTTGATTTTTCAACAAATATTTCAATAGCTGTTGTCATTTGCCTTGGTTTGATGTTCTGTGCAAACGAATCTCCTAGAGATGAAGATGATTTGCTGGCCTCTGGCGGTGAAGAATCACGCCGTATTTTACTCAGGGAGTAATTAAAGTCGCCGCCTTCCTGCTGACCATTGGTCAGTTGGCTTTGTAGGTGCATCTGTAAACCGCAGTGAAGTAAACCAACATCGCTGTGTTGTCTGGTCAGTTCTGGGTTGGGGGATGACGTCATGGCTAGTGACGGCTCACCGACGTCATCGTGAAATGACGTCGTGCTCAGCCGCCTGTTGCCGGACTGGACAGAGGGCTCGTAGTCGGCGCTGGAGCACTTGGCGTTGGCCTGGGAGTCGCGCTCTAGGAGGTTGTCAGAGGAGGCGTGCGCGGTGGTCAGGCTGGACGAGAGGCTGGGCATCAGCTCCGTCGTGCTCAGCGGGGCGATCTCGGGGAAGGACGAGGTGGTCAGGCTCCTCTCACACGTCGTCTCGTCCCGGGTCATGTCCGTGATCCCTGACCTTCCGTCTTGGACCGAGAAAAACTCCTCGTCCATGCCTTCCTCGTGTCCCCGCGTGCTGTTGGGCCCCATCTCCCGCTCCCTACCCCCGCCGATCACCTGCTCCAGCAAAGCGTCCGCCATGTTGTCCGTTCTCTCCATCTCCATCAGCATCGGCTGGTTGTTCAACAAGACGTCCAACCTTTTAAAATCCTGCTCGGCAAAAGCAAAGTCCGGCGGCAGGACCACGTCGTTGAGCGAGAAGTCCTTGTACTCGTTCTGTCTGTTGGGGCTGGCGGGACCTGTGTCGTTCTGGGATAAGTCAAGCTGGGCTAGAGACGGCATGTTGACGTCATTTAACGTGCTGTCCATCAGGGACGTGTACACGTCACCATCGCTGGAGGGTCGCTTGTACAGCGTGTTGAGGATCATCGTCGGCCCCCGGGGGTTGTGGTCGGGGGGTAGGGAGACGCTGTCAGCCGTCGTGTCGTCCCCCTGTATGACCGAGAGGTCGAGGGGCTGGGACATCACACACGATTTGTCGGTGAAGACAACCCTTGACAGGTTGATGGACACGGACTGGGGCGGGTCCGTCATCAGGGACTTGAGGGGGTCTGCAGAGGTCACCGGGTCGTCGGGTCGGTTTAAGGTCACGGCCGTGACCACCAGCTCGCTCTCGTTCTCTGTGACGGCGTTGTCCGGCATGGCTTCCGGTCTGGATGCTCCCATGGTAAACGGCGCATTGGTCATGGCATTTGCTGGGGCATTGGTCCTGGCATTTGCTGGGGCATTGGTCATCACATTTGCTGGGGCATTAGTCACGACATTTGCTGGGGCATTGGTCCTGACATTTGCTGGGGCATTGGTCAAGACATTTGCTGGGGCATTGGTCATGACATTTGCTGGAGCATTGGTCATGACATTTGCTGGAGCATTGGTCATGACATTTGCTGGAGCATTGGTCATGGCATTAGCTGGGACATCTGTATGGAAGGGTGCGTTAGCTCCTGGGGCGACTACATGAGGGTTGACAGCTGGTTGAGGAGCTAAAGGCTGGAAGACTACGGGTTGTGCAGGATGGAAGTGTATGTGTGGCTGTTGCAGGAACTGGAGCGGGATTTGAACCGCGGGGTGCTGGCCTGCAGGGACCAGGTGTGGAGGCTGGTTCACATCTCGGCCTTGATCGACTGCAAACACGAACTCAAAGCCGTCGTCTTCAACATCCCCATTCATGTCGTCCGGCAGTCCGAAGTCAATGACAGCTGGGCGTGGCTGGCGTCCTGTGGCACGCCCCCTGCCCCGCCCCCCTGCGTGTCTGTTGCCCTCCTGGTCGTGATTGACATTGACATCTGGCGTGTCTGTGAGGTCAGTGGGCGTGTCCATTTCTGGCACCAAGGTTGTGTCATATGTCTCTTCGTCTGCGGCATCGTCGACCGGCCCGCTGGTGCCCGGGGCGGATGTGACGTCATCGTTAGAGTCGCTCCCTGCGGCATCACAGAAGTAGTTGTTGGTGTTGGTGTTGACGTCACTCTTCTGGCATACGTCTGGGGGGAAAATTAGCTTTTAGCATATCGTATGTCACATCTGTCATTCGGGTCGTCATGTCACATGACATCATTTATAATCACATCGGTACATCAAATGTCACATCTGTCTATAAGATCGGTACATCAAATGCCATATATGTCTATAAGATCGGTAAATCAAATGCCATATATGTCTATAAGATAGGTACATCAAATGCCATATATAATGCCATATATGTCTATAAGATCGGTACATCAAATGCCATATATGTCTATAAGATTGGTACATCAAATGCCATATATGTCTATAATATAAGATCGGTACATCAAATGCCATATATAATGCCATATATGTCTATAAGATCGGTACATCAAATGCCATATATGTCTATAATATAAGATCGGTACATCAAATGCCATATATAATGCCATATATGTCTATAAGATAGGTACATCAAATGCCATATATAATGCCATATATGTCTATAAGATCGGTACATCAAATGCCATATATGTCTATAATATAAGATCGGTACATCAAATGCCATATATGTCTATAAGATCGGTACATCAAATGCCATATATGTCTATAAGATCGGTACATCAAATGCCATATATGTCTATAAGATCAGTACATCAAATGCCATATATGTCTATAAGATAGGTACATCAAATGCCATATATAATGCCATATAGATCTATGTCTATAAGATCGGTACATCAAATGACATATGTCTATAAGATCGGCTCATAGAGTGGCCGATATTACATTCACAGCATAAACAAGCAGGCCAAACCATACCTATAACTATAACATGAACATTAGCAGGCCAGGTACCCAACTCTAACAGAACGTGGAGTGGGACCCAGGTACCCAACTCTAACAGAACGTGGGGGGGGGCCTAGGTACCCAACTCTAACAGAACGTGGAGTGGGACCCAGGTACCCAACTCTAACAGAACGTGGAGGGGGACCCAGGTACCCAACTCTAACAGAACGTGGAGTGGGACCCAGGTACCCAACTCTAACAGAACATGGAGGGGGACCCAGGTACCCAACTCTAACAGAACGTGGAGAGGGGGGGGACCCAGGTACCCAACTCTAACAGAACGTGGAGGGGGACCCAGGTACCCAACTCTAACAGAACGTGGAGGGAGACCCAGGTACCCAACTCTAACAGAACGTGGAGGGGGACCCAGGTACCCAACTCTAACAGAACGTGGAGGGGGACCCAGGTACCCAACTCTAACAGAACGTGGAGGGGGACCCAGGTACCCAACTCTAACAGAACGTGGAGGGGGACCCAGGTACCCAACTCTAACAGAACGTGGAGGGGGACCCAGGTACCCAATAGCACCCACTATTACCGCTGGAGCGTGTGTTGGCCAGAGCCTGTGCCAGATGATTCCTCACGACGCTCCCGACGACTCTCTGGATGGTTTTATCCACCTCCGCACAGGCCACAGCATCCATCTCCCACGTCGGGCTCGTCACCTTCCCTTTGGTTTTCCTCAAACTCTCCATGGTCTGACGATGTTCTTAGCTTGATATCAACACGCGATTTCATCCAGCGCTACACCACTAGAACATACAATACTTTCCTGCTCTGTTGGTTTTAAAAAAAAAAACATGAAATATTCATTGCAGACAAGGCAAGGAACCATGAATTTTTTTGATGACGTCAAGACACTGCGCAGTGCGCACCCGTCTGCACCAGCCGCGAAAGTGTTGCAGCTTCTTCAGCCTAAGTCTGTCAACGTGTGTACCAGTGTTTCTTTCAGACCTTTTTTCTCCGGGGTTGGGTTGGAGGGAGGGGGGGGGGCTTTAAAATTCCCGGGGGGGTGGACTAAGTTTTCTGGGGGGGGGGGGATGCGGACACTGGTAATAGTTTATATTAGCTGAATAAAGTCTATTTCGATTGGGGGAGGGGGTGAGGTAGTCGTGCCCCCCCCCCAAATCTTTTTAAAAACTCAATTATCAGAATGTAGGCAAGTACCCTATCGAATCTGACGGTTCATGGTGTAGGTGAAGTATAGATCACCTGTTTTAGTGACCTCAACATATGAAGGGATAGTGTGATCAGCAATATGCCCAGCCGCTTTTACTTTCCCGAACAAGTGTCAGGTACCCATCACAGCTGGGTTTACTCAGGGAAGCTCTACCAGCCCGGGATTCGAACTCGAGACTTTCAGATAAGAAATCTTATGCTCTACAATTTTCTCTTCAGTGTCACACACACCCTCATTTCCTCTCGAGATGGTGTCACACAGCCACCATTCCCTTCGATATGGTGTCACACAGCCACCATTCCCTTCCATATGGTGTCACATAGCCACCATTCCCTTCGATATGGTGTCACACAGCCACCATTCCCTTCGATATGGTGTCACACAGCCACCATTCCCTTCCATATGGTGTCACATAGCCACCATTCCCTTCGATATGGTGTCACACAGCCACCATTCCCTTCGATATGGTGTCACACAGCCACCATTCCTTTCGATATGGTGTCACATAGCCACCATTCCCTTCGATATGGTGTCACACAGCCACCATTCCCTTCGATATGGTGTCACACAGCCACCATTCCCTTCGATATGGTGTCACACACACTCACCCCCGTTCCCTAGTATTTTATTATTTTTCCCCGATCAGTTAAACTTTGAAATTTGTTTGAGTTGGTTTCACCCCATAAATAGTAAAATCTTGAGTAGACAACGTGACACCAACCCACCAGTGTGACGCTCTGTGTAATGTGGTGTACACAGCGTGACACCCCCACCCACCCACCAGCGTGACAACCCCCCCCCCCCACCACGCACCCACCAGCGTGACACCCCACCACCACCCACCAGCGTGACACCCCCACCCACCAGCGTGACACCCCCCACCCACCAGCGTGACACCCCCCACCCACCAGCGTGACACCCCCCACCCACCAGCGTGACACCCACCTCCCCACCCACCAGCGTGACGCTCTACTATTTGAGCACGTTGTCCCATACATAGAAAGCGCTCCTTACAAACTTTTTTTGCCTGCTTAACGTAAGTAAACCAACTTAATTTATATAAACGAACTAAATGTTAAGTTTGTTTAATAAACGAACTAAAATAAATTGTATAGACGAACTAAATTTATAAAGAAGGACCAAATTTGTACGACAAAGTAAATTTGTTTAATAAACGAACTAAAATTATATGGACGAACAAAATGTATAAAGAAGAACCGAATGTATATAGACAAACTAAATTTTTATGACCAAGTAAATGTGTATACACAAACTAAAGTTGTATAAACGAACTAAAATTACACAGACGAACTAAATGTGTATGGACAAACCAACATGTATAGAAGAACTTAAGGGAAAAAATTCTAATAAAATTTTGAAAAGGAAAGTGAAAATGAAACTAAACAATAAAGCTACTCTTGACACTAGGAAAGAAAGTAAAGTTGAGTAATTTAATTTTCAGATATTTATTTCATTGAGATGGAAAACATTAAGAATAGGACAATATTCCCTACATAAAGAATGTGACGAAATTCCCTACATGAATAAGGGGACAATATCTTCTACACTAAAAAAAGGGGACATTATTCCCTTTGGTTTCAAGATGGACTGGCACCTAATTGTTTTTTCTGGTTCATAAAGTTGGGCGTGACGTCCCATCCAAACACTGTAATTCATTGGGTGAACTGGATCACGTGGTCTCGTATGTACGAGTCCATTGGCTGGGCTGTTACACGCGATTTAAGTTGGCCAAGAGGACCGATGTGGCTGACTTGGGCTTCGGGGCGTAAGGGGGCTCTTTGTTGCGGCACATCTCATCGATTTTCTGCGCCTGGGGGGTAAACATAATCATCAGTCTTGTGTTGGGGGGGGGGACAAAATCGTCAGTCTTGTAGTGAGGGGGAAGGGGGGGGGGAATAATACCAAAAGTGTTTGGGATCATCAGTTGTTAAGAGGGGTGGAGGGGGTAAAATAATCTGTCTTATGGGGGTGGGGGGGTGTAACACCATCAGTCTTGTGATGAGGGGGGGGGGGGGCATCAGTCTGGCATTGGGGGGGGGGCGAATATCAGTATTGAGGAGGAACGGAGGGGTTTTAAAAATCAGTATTGTGTTTTGATAGAGGGGGGGGGGGGGGGTTAAATAAACAATGTTGTATTGTGTGTGTGTGTAGGATGAGAGGGGTAATTCAACCACTAGTGTTGTTCCATGACACAAGAACAATAATCAACATACACAATTGATGATCTTCTTATATATACGAGCAATGATTTTTCTCATGCTCAAGTGATGAGCCTTCTAAATGAAAGAAAAATCTTTTGAATACAAACTTAGTACATCACTGAATGATCTTTTGATAACAATCTGCGTGATTTGCCATGAATATAATCTTTGATTAACCGACACTAAATTGAGCTTTGATCATTCATGTAAATATTAAAACTGTAAACTCACCTTTTCACCCAACCCATCTCATCTTACGTCGTCCCCCCCCCCCCCTCCCCCTTCTCCCCAAAAATGACGTACCTGCTTCTTGACTTGCTTGTCGCTCTCTATGCGAATCCGAAAAGGATCAAATGTCATTTTAACCGGCATCCATTTAGTCCAGTCTGCAGAGCGTTTGCCACCGTTCAGCATTTTTCTATAATTCTCCTAGAACAATAAAATTATATTTTTAAAAGCGAATAAAAATGTCAATTTTTTTTTTTTAATGTGACACAATACCTTATAGAAACTGTAGCTAAATATAAATAGCCTATAAAGTAGTGTTGACTATAAATAGCCTATAAAGTAGTGTTGACTATAAATAGCCTATAAAGTAGTGTTGACTATAAAAAGCCTATAAAGCAGTGTTGACTATAAAAAGCCTATAAAGCAGTGTTGACTATAAATAGCCTATAAAGTAGTGTTGACTATAAAAAGCCTATAAAGTAGTGTTGACTATAAATTGCCTATAAACTAGTGTTGACTATAAAAAGCCTATAAAGTAGTGTTGAAGATAATTAGCCTATAAAGTAGTGTTGACTAATTTGATGTTCATGTCGTTGTTCATTGAACTCACGAGCAAGTCAACGTGTGATGGACTTTGCTTGATATGTATGGGTTGTTGCTAACATTCTTTCAAATTTAGAACTGATTTTCAAAAACCGCAATGTTAAATGAACTGCATTTGGTAGTTCTCACCAAGACCTCTGCCCTCTTAGCTGAGTGACAAGCGACTCGACCAGTCGGCCTCCACCTACCTGAAACAGCTGAGTGACAAGCGACTCGACCAGTCGGCCTCCACCTACCTGAAACAGCTGAGTGACAAGCGACTCGACCAGTCGGCCTCCACCTACCTGAAACAGCTGAGTGACAAGCGACTCGACCAGTCGGCCTCCACCTACCTGAAACAGCTGAGTGACAAGCGACTCGACCAGTCGGCCTCCACCTACCTGAAACAGCTGAGTGACAAGCGACTCGACCAGTCGGCCTCCACCTACCTGAAACTCTTTCTCCAACCTGAGTCTGCTGTACGGAGACACGCCGCCATCTCTGGGGGGACAGAAAAAAAATTACATTCAGCAGCTTCATGCATGAGGCGTGTTCTGATCACGTGATAGGTCTACGTCACCTGAGTTGTCATTTTACACTGCATGACAAGATTGTTTCATCGGCGTCAAGATTTTTTTCTTTAACTCCCCCCCCCTCCCCCCCCCCCCCTTTCCGATGAAATAGACAAACATGTAACATTTATGTAGGAATTATCGTTTCCTTAGATTTAGTTGTCCCCTTTTTAAAAAAAGATGTTTATATGTAATTGTTTCCCCTTCTCGAATTCTCTCGCTTGATTTAACTTGAATGTTTTTCAAGGGACGCTATTCAGTATTTGCCTGAAGATATCTAGAAGAAGATAGAGTATGCGTTTTCTTTGAAATAAATCCAGTGATAAAACTGAAGTTTTCTGTAGCAAAAGAATGGAATATCACGTGGGTGGTCTAATGGATCAAACTCTCCTTAATGGCAAGAAATCTAAACAAAATGTCTCTCGTTTAAACAAGAATTTTAAGGAAAAAGGTTTTTATTATATTCACAAATAAAAACAGACCAAAATTAAAAACTGCGCTAAAAAGTAAAAAATAAAAATATTACTTGGTGTAACCCTACTAAAGCTATATGTTGGGCGCTCAATGATGAAAAACTAACATAGGTCTTTCGGTAAGCTATGGAAGGTAAAGTTTTCAATGAACTTCCCCAAAATATTTCACCCTTTCCTTAATGGCGGGAGATGATGAAAAAATAGCTCACCTTTTCCGTAATGGCGGGAGGTGATGAAAAAAATAGCTCACCTTTTCCGTAATGGCGGGAGACTTTGACTTCTGGTGAGCGGCCTTGGGCTTTCCATTTTCCTTTTTTGTTCACAAATAAAACGGTCCATTTCCTCGGCCTGAAATATTTAACTCAATCAGAAAATAGTTTGGCCTCGGTCTGAAATATTTAACTCAATCAGAAAATAGTTTGGCCTCGGTCTGAAATATTTAACTCAATCAGAAAATAGTTTGGCCTCGGTCTGAAATATTTAACTCAATCAGAAAATAGTTTGGCCTCGGTCTGAAATATTTAACTCAATCAGAAAATAGTTTGGCCTCGATCTGTAATATTAACCCCCCCCCCCCTCCACCAACTTGAGGTGCTACAACTTCTTTTGACGCTCGCGTGTCTATAACCCGTCACAGTTGTCTGATTTGATGATATTTCATTTGTTTGCATTCTCGCCAAATTATAACTTCTCGTTTCTTTGCATGAGCATCAACTCAGCATATTTAACAGCCCCAGCATAACGCATGAGCATCAACTCAGCATAAATAACAGCCCCAGCATAACGCATGAGCATCAACTCAGCATAAATAACAGCCCCAGCATAACGCATGAGCATCAACTCAGCATAAATAACAGCCCCAGCATAACGCATGAGCATCAACTCAGCATAAATAACAGCCCCAGCATAACGCATGAGCATCAACTCAGCATAAATAACAGCCCCAGCATAACGCATGAGCATCAACTCACCATAAATAACAGCCCCAGCATAACCCACGCACCTGTTCTCTGGCCAGTTTCGAGGCGGTGACTTCATGTGACGTCAGTTTGACCGGCTCCTCCTGGAAACGGGTGGACACCCTCGATTGACCGGCTGCCTTCTGTGGAGTGAGCGGAGGTTCCATGAGGACGGGCTGCCAGTTCAACCGGCGCGTGAGAATGTGCGTGTGTGCTTGTGTATGTGTTTGTGTGTACTCTCGCGTAGTTAGCAACCTAAACGTTACATGTATACACCACTGCCCTACACCAGTAAAAGAAAATCTTACCTCATAATCCTTGAGTTGTTTTTGCCGGCTGTAGCCAGACTCCAGATTGAACAACCGATGGGCGAATTTTTCGTTCTCTTTGGCTATGGCCTCTTGTTCCATTACACGCTTGTGCTCCATCATTCTGCCAGCACTGATTTCAGGGGGAGATATGGGTGAGATCAAGAGTAGCTAACTAAGTATTTTAGTGTGAGTACACGGGTAGCTAACACACACGGGCGTGAGTACACGGGTAGCTAACACACACGGGCGTGAGTACACGTAGCTAACACACACGGGCGTGAGTACACGTAGCTAACACACACGGGCGTGAGTACATGGGTAGCTAACACACATGGGCGTGAGTACAAGGGTAGCTAACACACATGGGCGTGAGTACACGTAGCTAACACACACGGGCGTGAGTACACGGGTAGCTAACACACACGGGCGTGAGTACACGTAGCTAACACACACGGGCGTGAGTACACGGGTAGCTAACACACACGGGCGTGAGTACACGGGTAGCTAATACACATGGGCGTGAGTACATGGGTAGCTAACACACATGGGCGTGAGTACAAGGGTAGCTAACACACACGGGCGTGAGTACACGCGGGCGTGAGTACACGGGTAGCTAACACACACGGGCGTGAGTACACGGGTAACTAACACACATAGACGTGAGTACATGTGTAGCTAACACACACGGGCGTGAGTACATGGGTAGCTAACACACGACACACGGGCATGAGTACATGGGTAGCTAACACACACGGGCGTGAGTACACAGATAGCTGACGCCACACTCACGTTGACGACGGGCCAGGTTTCATCCAGTTGTCCAGCTTGCTGGGTTGTCTGCTGATCTCTGCTAATCTGGCACACAACTTCTGGTCCTGGATGCGACGTTTTTTTTCTGCTGAAGAGATCGTCCCTTCGGATTTGGGCTGCAGATCACAAAAGAAAAGTGGACCTTATCAATCATTGTAGCGACCCTTCCCGGGGACAAACTTTCAATTTTCGATTTGCACTCCCTCCCCCCCCCCCTCAAACTTTCTATTTGCATCCCCCCCCCCTCAAACTTTCTATTTACACCTCTTAAAAGACTATTTAACACTCGAATTAATCACTTTATTAAGTGGAATTATCATTTTTCTCTATATATTTTGCTATTTTTTGCCTTGGTGTCACCCCCCCTAATGGTGTCACCCGGTGCGGTACACACCCCCCCCCCACCTCGCTACGCCACTGAGTTAACGTATACTATAGTTTGACTAATTAGATTTCAAACTCAGTTTATGTACCTACCTTCGTCTTTGAATAGCCCATTGGACCTGTGAAACAAAGAAACCAATTTGTTATCGTTTTTTTTTTCTTTTATTGTTAAATAGGGCGTTATGCTAACAGAAAGACAACTGTACTGCCATTGTTTTTATCCCTAGTGTCTGCAAGCAGCTGGCCTGTGGGCCGTGTGCGGAACAGATCTTGGCAACAAGGGACAGTGTAAACTAGTCTCAAAATGACACGGTTTTAATGCTAATTTATTCTGCGAATAGTCTCAAATTGACACGGTTTCAATGCTAATTTATCCTGTGAATAGTTCCAAAATGACACGATTTGAATGCTAATTTACCCTGTGAATAGTCCCAAAATGACACGATTTGAATGCTAATTTACTCTGTGAACAGTTCCAAAATGACCCGATTTGAATGCTAATTTACCATGTGAATAATACCTTACCTGTCTTGGATCTCGTCCCATCAGCAAAGGGTGCGGACTTAGCTCTGACTGGAATTGTGACCTCTTCCGATACAGGTCCTGTAGACGAGCCAGATCAACAAACATTTTACTTTGTCATAGACGGAAGTCTACAGTGTTTCATTGTATAACATAGACCATTGTCTTGGTGATATGTCGTGTTTAATTGTTATGTGGTATTTTAATAGATATACAGTGTGTATGATTAGTTGAATTATTGTTGAATTTTAAGTTATTTCAACCAAAATGATGAGACGACGTGGTTGTAGCGTATGACAGCTAACCCCAAAGTCTCAAGATTGGATCCTGGGTTCGATTCCTTATGATGTCGCCGAGTCCACCCAGCTTTTAATGGTACCTGATTCACTTTAGGGAAAGTAAACGGGAGTCTTAGTGTTGACGGCACTTCGTATGCCGAGGTCATATGCCCCACGGATCGCAAGGCTTGAAGGGGTAAACTTAAGATTGTAATTACAACTCTGATGTCTAAGATAATTAATCCATTTAGACCTTTTGTTACGTACCAGTTTGGTCGTTTGTCTTCGAACTAGATTTGGAAACTGGCCATTCCTCCTCTACTGGGGCTACTTCCGCTTCCGGTGACTCTTGCGTGAAGACGACTGACTCTGCAGCACCCTCGTCGTCATTTGATGAGAGTTGCTCTGGCCTGAAACTGTACCAGGTGCCATCTTGTAGGGCCTGCATCACGCTAACGTCGCCTGACGGCACCAGATGGACTAGCTCTGTTCCATCGTCTGCTGGTGTGTGGGCTGCTGATGGTGACGCAGATAATGCTGCCTTGTTTGTTGCTGATGGTGACGCAGATAATGCTGCCTTGTTTGTTGCTGATAATGACATAGATAATGCTGCATTGTTTGCTGCTGATGGTGACACAGATAATGCTGAAGGCTCATACCCGCTTGTGTCCTTTGCGTACTCCCATTTATGATCCTCTGTTACCTCTGGCATTTTTCTCAGTTGTGCTTCATTCATGCTCTCTGCATCCCCAGGACGGGCTTCTTCCTGCTGGACATCGGCCACCCCGAGGCCCCCCTCCTGAACAACCTCCCCCTCCGCTCTGACCTCTGTTTCTTCCACTCTGGAATTATCGCTGTAGAATTCCGCAGGGTCGACTCCGGACCCTGCGGATCTTTTGAGTTCGTAGAGTCTCTCCTCTTCGTCGTCGCCTTCTTCATCGTTCTCCTCGTCGACCCTGTTATTGTTTATATCCGTGTCCCTAGATCGAGATTTCCTCGGGCCACGGGACCGTGAGTGCCTGTGTGCCCACACCTCAATGTCTCGACTCCTCTCCTCACAGCTGGCGAAGGAAATTCGATCCGAGGCTGACATGGAGATAAACAAAACAAAAAATTACAAGTTCACCTAGATCAATCGCATAGCCTATCTGGATCTTTCTGTATTATTTCTCGGATTCTCTTATTAAAGTTATCTGAACATGGTAAGAAGCAATGGATGTTGGCAGTGTTGAATACAGAGTATATAGATGTTTAGAATAACACTTTTTCTAGAGCTATAAAAGTCAGTGTTGGTAGCTAAAATGTGTTGTTAGATTCTAAAGCAACTACGTTTTTATGAAGCTAAGGAATAAATTAAGTATATTTTAAAATTATATTTTTAGAGCAATTAAAAGCAGTTTATTATTAAACAAATTGATACTTAATTTATTTGATACTTTCTGGTATTTAAATAATTCGAGGTTGTCAACGTAAATCAAAAGTAAACAGAATAGTCAGTATATCAAGCAATAAATTACCTTCTTCGTAAATAGGACTAAAAGGTGCAAGCACTTTGTCTTGCAGAACTCGACTGAATGGCTCCACCCTTTTCTCTGGAAACGGTGCTTGTCTAGACAGGATGTTGTTCTTCAGTACCTCGGGGTTGAGGCCGGGTGAGTCCTGATGCTCCACACAAGATTGCTTGCACAAGTGGCGCTCAGCTCTGTCCTTGACCTCTCTTACGGGTGAGTCATAGCAAGCGTAGAGCGCCCTCTCCTGGCTCTTCTTCCTGGCACACTTGGCCGTCTGGTGAAGCGAGGGGGGCGTGGGGTCGTCGGGGAAGTAGCCCTCGAGCTCCGCGGTGCACGGCCGCTGGGCACTGGACGACGGTCGAGTTGAGGAGGATCCTCTCCAGGGCAGCTCACCCTCGACGTTCTTCTGAAACTTGGTATTGTCTGCTGCATTCCTCGTGAGCTGGGGGACTTCTGCTACGTGGCTTGTTTTGCAGTGCACGCTCCTGAGATCTAAAGAGAAGTTTAGAGTTTTTATAAGAATATATTGTTTTAACGCATCATAAATACAATAATATAAATTTGAAATAGTTCATACAGTACTTAGGTCTGTTCCTGCTAAACAAAGTAAATTATGAATGTACTGCAAAGGAAGCATTATATTTATTTCATAAGTACTTTAGACTTTTTTTTTTCACTACACCATGTGAAGAAACCATATTTGCGTGGAGTAACATTATTAAATTGATTTTTTTTTTTTTTTGCATAGCTTGAAAATCCGTTTCCGGTAAAAGAATAGTTATGTGGGTATCAAGTAGAAGACAATAGTTTGGACACCGCTAGATGCTCTATTTACTAACCCATAGTGAACTCCTTCAAGTCTTACCTCTCTCTTCATTTGAGGGTTCACCCCATCTAGCAGCTCTGGCACCGCTTGGCGAATCGTTGACCAAGACCAGCGGCTCGAACTCGCACAGCTTGTTGCTGTGGTTGTTGGACGTCCGGTTGCAGGCGGGGTGTTCCAGCGACTCGGACTCACTGGAGATGGGGTTGGGGTCGACCTTGGAGCCGAGCACCTGTCTCCGTATGAAGAGCTGGGCGGAGTGGGAGTTCTCGCTGTTCTGGTGGAGGAAGAGCTGGGTGAGGTAGTGATCTGTCTTCCAGCTTGTCACGCGGCTGTTGGCTGGGAGGTTCCAACCTTCCTGTTCTATGGTCTTCTGCAGCTTTCCTTCGGGTATAATGTCACTCTCGCCTTCAGTAGGGGGACGTTGATTGGCTAACTCGCGGGAGATGTTTTCTTGTGGGGGCCGTTGGTTGGGTAAATCTTGTGGGGGCCGTTGATTGGGCAAATCTTGTGGGGGCCGTTGATTGTGTAAATCTTGTGGTGGCCGTTGATTGGGTAAATCTTGTGGGGGCCGTTGATTGGGTAAATCTTTTGGGGGCCGTTGATTGGGTAAATCTTGTGGGGGCCGTTGATTGGGTAAATCTTGTGGGGGCCGTTGATTGGGTAAATCTTGTGGGGGCCGTTGATTGGGTAAATCTTTTGGGGGCCGTTGATTGGGTAAATCTTGTGGGGGTCGTTGATTCGGTAACTCGCGGTAGATACTTTCTTGACACGTGTCAATCACCTGTAATTTTTTTACGACGGCGGTACCAATTGTTGCTTTTTTAATATTTTCTACATCCTTGTTTCCGGCGGATGGTTTTGTACTTGTTTTCGCTTCTTTCCGTTTGTGCGTGTTGCATTCATCTGTCTTGTGATCAACGTCTAAGGTCGAAGTTTTGGTCTTACTTTCTTTGCTGCTATGCTTGGCCTTCGTCTCAGGCTGATCGTTGCTTTTGTGGGCTTTTACTTCTTTGGCCTTGCCTTTACCTCCCTGGGGGGTCTCGGCGTCGTGATCCTCCTGGGACTCACGTCTCCGCTTCTTACTGGAGCTTCGACTGCTTCTATGGCGCTCAGATTTGGCGTCTGTTGACTCCCTGTGGTGACTCTCTTTAACTTGAACTTTGCTTGAAACCGAATGCAGCGATCGGTGTTCTGCGACTGAGGTCGCGCCCGTTCTGTGATGCGATTTTTCTGATTTCCCCCCAGGGGCTTGAACTGTGGTGTTAGATATTTTTATTTTCTTAAACAGCTCGCACGAGGCTATCTTTTCCTTGCGCGCGTGGTCTTTGGTAAGCTCGGCTCGTTCTTGTGTGCAGAGTGATGAGCTCTTAGCTCGGAAAGGAGAGCTGCTCTTAGACTGGATCACACTGGTTGACATCGCTCGCGTTGTTTTTTTACTGCTTTTCTTTTTCTTTTTCTGCGAATCCTTATCATCTTGATCTATGTCTGATAGTGTTTCGTTCTCTACTACCTTAGTAGGAGACATACTGACAGCTCTGCGAAAGACTGGAATCTGTGTATAGTTTGTTTTGGTGCAAGGTAAATACTCGCTGGCAGGGATTCGGTCGTCTTCAGAAGAAGAGGTGGAGACGCTTGGCTTGGCCGCGGCCTTCATGACGTTGTTCAAAACCTGGGTTACTCTAGCTGCGGCAGTCAGAGATTCCTCGGCTACACGTAGAGCAGCTTTCAAGGATTGCTTGATGGAGAGCTTGGATTCCTTGCTGTGTCTAGTCTTGCCTTGAACCTCTGAAGGTTGCACTGCTTCGATGACGACTTGATCAACTTTATGACTTCGTTTATCTGTGGGGGATTTCATTTTCCTGTCCGGGCCTTTCATTTTTCCCAGTTTCATCTGACTGACTGTAGATGTGGATTCTACAGACTCCACATACATTTCTTCTTTGACGCCTCCTTGTTCTGTGTAGACGCACTGCCTTTTATCTACCGTCGTTTTGAAAAGTAAATCGGAATATTTGTCTTTAGTTTTAGACTGCAACTTCTTTTCAGGCACTGCTATATGAGAAACTGTATTGAGCGATAAATATTGTTCTTCTTTATATTCGTGGCTGGATTCCCGTGTATGTCCTGGTTTTGACATTTTATCTTTCCTGTGTGTGCTCGAGGCTTGGTGATTCTCTAAGTCTTCTTTGTTTTCCTTATGTTTACTGGAATATTTATGACCTTCCTCTGCCACCTCAGGGTGTTTTGAATATATTGAGTCCATCTTTTCCCCGTCAAAGTGTTTGTTTTTCTTGGCACAACACGCCAGAGCATCTATATCCTGTTCCGTCGCTCTTTTAGTCACGTGCTTCTCCATTTTTCTCTTAGACTCGTTTCTACTGGAAACAGCTGCGTCAGCTTGATTAAAGTCTTCAGGCATCTCTTTGAACTTCAGGGCCCTCCCTGACGTTGCTTCAGGCATGGTTCTTGATCTGTGTTTCATTTCTCTTGTGCCATCAAACTCCGCAAAGTCATCTCGTTCATGTTTAGGTTTATCTTCAAATCTCTGAGAAATGCAGCTGTTTTCCCTGTGTTTTGTAGATGACCGCTTGTCTTTGCAGTCGTCTTTAATAACTTTCACATCGTTTTCGTGATATTTTTCGTGCTCAGATATCTCGTCGATGCCCGTTTTCTCAGAGTCCCGGCGAGTTCGGTGCTTTTTGTCTTTACCTTCTCTGTCCTCCCTGTGAACATGTTCACGAGTCGACTCGTTGTTCCTCCTGCCTTCTTTATCGTCCCTTTTTGGAACACCTCGCTTTTCTTCATCCAAGTAATGTCTTGCTTCGTGCTTTGCAATTTTCTCGGATATACTAACATCTTGTATATCATAATTCTTCATTGGTTTCCCTTCTTCTGCTGCAAGCTCCTTCGATGTTGCATTTTGTGGATCGTGCGAGCTCCTTTGGTTCTTCATCATCTGTTTATGTGAAAGCTTTAGCTCTTGATTCTTCAGGGCGTCTTTTCGATTGAACCTACTGTCTGAATGCTGCACTTTAATTTTGCTCTTTTCATATTCTCTTCTGATGACAGCGTCCATGACCTGGCTGTGACTTCTCGAATGTTCTGTCGGCGATTCGTTTTTTAAGAGTATTTTGGTGCCATCTGATTCAGCTGTTGAAGGATGGTTCATAGCTGACATGTACTCACTTAAACTGTCTGTTGTGTGGGATTTTTTCTCAGCACTGCTGCAGGCATCCGCCCCTGTTAAAATCTCTTTACTCATATTTCTATCTACCGACAAATTGGTTGGCGTTTCTTTAGCAAATATTTCCTGGTTTGGCTGCTCTTTGGGAGCCATTTCTTCTTGGTTCAGTTTTTCTTTTGAAACAGTTTCTTGATTTCGTTTTAACTTAGATAACATTTCTTTATTTGGTTTTTCCATACGAGCCATTTCTTGATTTTGCTTTTGTTTTGGCAATACTTTATCTTTTGACCCTTCTCTAGATAAGTTTTCTTCAGAAGTCCTTTCCATGGGCAACATTTCCTGATTTAACATCTCATTCGGTATTGTATGTTGACTGTGTCTATCTTTATGTCCTGTTTCTTGTTTTTGTTTTTCTACAGGCATCATTTCTTGACTTTGCCTTTCCTTATGCAACTTTTCTTGATTTTGCCTTTCTTTTGGCATCATTTCTTGACTTTGCCTTTCCTTTGGCAAATTTTCTTGATTTTGCCTTTCTTTTGGCATCATTTCTTGACTTTGCCTTTCCTTTGGCAACTTTTCTTGATTGTGCCTTTCTTTTGGCATCATTTCTTGACTTTGCCTTTCCTTTGGCAACTTTTCTTGATTTTGCCTCTCTTTTGGCATCATTTCTTGACTTTGCCTTTCCGTTGGCAACTTTTCTTGACTTTGCCTTTCCTTAGGCAACTTTTCTTGACTTTGCCTTTCCTTATGCAACTTTTCTTGATTTTGCCTTTCTTTTGGCATCATTTCTTGACTTTGCCTTTCCTTTGGCAATTTTTCTTGACTTTGCCTTTCCTTTGGCAACTTTTCCTGACTTTGCCTTTCTTTAGGCATCATTTCTTGACTTTGCCTTTCCTTAGGCAACTTTTCTTGACTTTGCCTTTCCTTAGGCAACTTTTCTTGACTTTGCCTTTCCTTAGGCAACTTTTCTTGACTTTGCCTTTCTATAGGCAACTTTTCCTGATTTTGCCTTTCTTTAGGCAACTTTTCTTGACTTTGCCTTTCTTTTGGCATCATTTCTTGACTTTGCCTTTCTTTTGGCATCATTTCTTGACTTGGCTTTTCGTTAGGCAACTTTTCTTGACTTTGCCTTTCCATTGGAATTTTCTCCTGACTTGACTTTTCCTTGCAATGGTGTATTTTATCCTCAGCCCTACTGGACTCCCGAACAATGTCACGAAGTTTGCCGATCAGCTCCTTAGACTTGATTTTGTTTCCCCTCAGGTCCATCAGCTGAGCGATGAATTGCTGCGATACTAAACTCAGACTTTCAGATTCAGAGCTGTCCTCGTCCTTTGGCACGGGCTCCGACTGAGTCTCCAGAACATAGCTCTGTTCGCTCGACGTGATCGTTGACTGTGTTTTGGAGCAACGGAAGCCAGGTAGGTGTTTGCAGTCGTCGAGAATTTGGGGTTTGATCTCTTCGGGTTCAGTGCTTGTGTGTGAATGGCAGGTTTCTGTTCGACCATCTGGCCCGATGCTATAATTAGAATGACTTCCCTGTAGCGTATCCACCAGGACCGTCTCCTCTTGGCCCGGGGGTGAGCTTTCTTCTTGAAACGGATTCTTCGGCTCGGAATTTTTTATCTGAGATAAGTCATCTGGCTGAGGGGGACTGCTTGCATCCTGAACAGCACCATTTGGCTCGGGGGGATTGCTAGACTCGTGAAATGGATTTTTAGATTCATGGTGACGTGTTTCCTCATGAAATGGATTGTTTGATTGAATGAGATTGTTTGCTTCTTGAAATGGGCTGTTTGGTTCAGGTGGGCTGTTTGCCTCCTGTAATAGACTGTTTGGTTCAGGTGGGCTGTTTTTTTCCTGTGCTAGGCTGTTTGGTTCAGGTGGGCTGTTTGCCTCCTGTGATAGGCTGTTTGGTTCAGGTGGGCTGTTTTTCTCCTGTGATAGGTTGTTTGGTTCAGGTGGGCTGTTTTTCTCCTGTGTTAGGTTGTTTGGTTCAGTGTTTGCCTCTTGAGGGGTATTTGAACGTAGGTGTGAGTTGGTTTCCATGGGTTCTGGCCCATTGTTTTCTTGATACCCAGAATCTGAAAGTTCTATGGAAAAGGTCCCAGGACTTGGCTGTTTGGCATCTTCTTCTGTTTTTGTTTTTACGCGAATCTCAGCTTGGCCGAGATCTGAGTTCTTCATTTCACAATTCATTAAAGAATTTTCGTTGTTCTTTTCTGCATCATTTGATAACCCAGTTCCAGCCTCAGCATGTTGTGTATCAACAGCTTCAACGTCCTCTTTTTTGGAATCCGCAATTCCTGTGTCTCCTACACATTCCTCGTTCGTGCCAACACCCTCCCTCATCATCTCTAACTCTGTGGCTTCACAAAGCTTACTTGACACCGGCTGCGGCGCCCCCTCTGCGTGATCCACGAACCCCCACACATCCCCGCCCTCGTCTGGCCGCATGATTTTATCCGGGCCACAAAAATGCTGCGAGAGATCTTTCTTCAGCTCCCCGGCTAACGTCTCGTCCAGAAACACCGACCTGTCACCGTCTGCCAGCGACACCATCGCCCCGTTCTCGTCGTTGCTCTGACTCAACTCCTGTTTTGATGACAACTTCCGGTTGTTGGACGTGCCCAGGGCGTCCATCTTGGGCCAGCTTTCTGACGAGATCTGCTCACACGACTCAACGACCCTGATGCTGGACTGCTCCACCCCTCGCTCCGTGTACATCTCGCTGTCTTCCTTGGCGGCTCCCCCCGCGTCTTTCCCCGCCAGGATCTCGTCCACGCGACTGCCGATGTCGGCGCCCCGGCACATGTCCTCGTCGTACTCGTCCTCAAAGCGCATGTTGACTTGCGTCAGGGGGACGACGGACATGTCGCTCTCGTTGTTCTCGTAGCCTGGCCCTGCTTCAGCCGTTTCCACGTTGGTTTTATTGAAAGATCTGTCCAGAGAAAGCCAAAATAAATTGAGAACTCTTCAAATTTTTTTTAAAAACTCATTTGTAATCAGTCAGAGTCTCTTTCTTTATTTAAACCAACTACAATACCAAACGTTGTTAAGCTTAAATATATTTTCTCGCCAGCTTGTATAATTAGTAATTTAAATACTTCAGTTTTGTACACTTTGTTTCGTTTTGATTTGCCCTTCGTTTTTTTTTGTTGTTGCTATTTCATCGTATTGAAACTAACCCTAGCCCTTACCGAAAAGATAAAGCAACTCTAGACCATAACCTAAACATAGCCTTAGAGTAGTGGCTAGAGTTTGGTGAGTAGCAGACGCACCTGTTGGTCAGAGGCAGACCAGATGGACCTCCCTTAGCCTGGCCAGGGGTCTTGACGGACGTGTCTTTAGAGGCCACGTCCCTCAGCTCCATCGAGTTGTAGTTTTTGGGCGCGTCCACCAGCGTGTGCTCCATGGCGCCGTCGTCGTTGGCGTAGCTGTCGATGTCGTCGTCCAGCGAGCCGTCGATCACACTGAAGACGTGCGGCTTGGGGAAGCGGCTCGGTGTCTCCACCACTGGGCCTGTGTAATCTGGGGACACAAGACATAGCACGCTCATAGCTTCAAATGGGTCCAGTAGCATCTTACACAGCTCCAGAATATTGTGGTTCAACTCCAGAATAATTATACAGCTTATGGTACTAAGGTACAGCTTCAGTGCATTAATGAAAAGCTCCAGAATATTTTGGTACAGCTGCACTACATTTTGTTACAAATCCAGAATAAATAAACTTTGGCAAATACGGTTAAAATTACTATACAATATAGTGAAGCTTCCCATATGGAAAAGTTCGGCCATCTCCATTACCACAAAAATTAGGATATTTAACTCTAATGTCAAGGCAGTTCTGCTGTATGGAGCAGAGACATGGAGAGTCTCCAAGGCAAGCACAGCAAAGATACAGACCTTCATGAATAGATGCCTTAGACAGATACTGAAACTGAGATGGCAGGACAAAGTGCCGAACTTGGAACTATGGAGGAAAGCTAGGCAGGAGCCTATAGGTGTGCAAATAAGAAGGAGGAAGTGGCGCTGGGTGGGTCACACACTGCGAAAGGCTCATACAAATGTTACACGCCAAGCGCTTGAGTGGAACCCCCAGGGAAAGCGGAAGAGAAGGCGCCCAAGACAGACCTGGAGGCGGAGTCTTCTTGAAGAACTGAAGCCAATAGGGATGTCTTGGGAGATGTCAAAATTAATAGCCGAGGATAGGAAGAAATGGAAGGAAATGGTGGAGGCCCTGTGCTCCATAAGGAGCAAAGAGGACTAAGTAAGTAAGTAATAGTGAAGCTTCATATTCTGATACAACAGAACTGAAAATTGCAAGTAATCTGAGTAGTAACCGTGAACAAAGTTTTGAGGTTTTGAAGAACTTTGCTCGTCAATTGGTTTTACCCGGGAACAAAGCGCAGTTTGGAACAAAGAACGCTTATAAATGTGTAAATGTATGTAGGTGAGCTAAAACTTACACTAGGAAAATGTGCGATATTTTCTCTAGTACTTTTTGCAGGGGAAGCAACCTAAAACTAAGAGGTAAAATTTGTTTTTTCATGGTGCCTTCCCCTTAATTCTCTTCAGTGTACGGTTCAGTGAGATATAAATATAGGCCCTATATTGTTTTGTATTGTTGTATTAATTAACAGCTGAAACTGACGCCGTTACCCATCTGACTTTAACCTAAAATCTGACTTTGAACTAAAATCTGACTTTGACATACAATCTGACTTTGACCTACAATCTGACTTTGACCTACAATCTGACTTTGACCTACCATCTGACTGACCTACAATCTGACTTTGACCAACAATCTGACTTCGACCTGCAATCTGACTTTGACCTACCATCTGACTGACCTGCAATCTGACTTTGACCTACCATCCCACTGACCTGCAATCTGAATTTGACCTACAATCTGACTTTGACTAACAATCTGACTTAACCTACTATCTGACTTTGACCTACAATCTGACTTTGCCCAACAATCTGACTTCGACCTATAATCTGACAACCTACAATCTGATATTGACCTACCATTTGACTGACCTGCAATCTGACTTTGACCTATCATCTGACTTTGACCTACCATCTGACTTTGACCTACCATCTGACTTTGACCTACCATCTTCTAAATCATCAATCAGGTGATCGATATCCGTATCGACCCGTCCGTCGATGGTGACGATGGGTGGGTACTTGTCGTCATTATTATCTTTCCTGGTGAGCAGTGCGGCGATGGAGTCGAAGGGGGCGCTCGAGTTCTCCACCTGACCGGCCTCCAGGCCAGACCTGCGGAGGTAGGTCGACGAGTAGCCGGCGGCCCGTTGGTTGACCTTCGCATCTTGTTCTGTTGGATGGGTCAAGTACTTGGTTCAATCTACAAACTCGAAACTTTACCCGGGCCTAATCATCGTACAACTACGTGTACGTGTGTGATAAGCATATGTATTATATATATATATATATATATATATATATATATATATATATATATATATATATATATATATATATATATACATATATATATATATATATATATGTGTGTGTGTGTGTGTGCGTGCGTGCGTGCGTGTGTGTGTGTGTGTGTACGCGCGTATGTGCATGAGCATGTTCTTGTCCATGTGCATGTGCAGGCGTAGATGTAAACGTATGCGCATTATGCATACGTAGGGTATGCTAGACGCAGAGGCGTCGCAAGGCGGGTGCGGGGGTGCGGTCCGCACCGGGTGATACCAATTAAGGGGGGGGGGGCGGGACCAAGACCAAAAATAGCTAGATATATTGAATAAATATGTTATTTGCCAGTTCAATTGATGGCTAATTAGAGTTTATATAAAAATATTTAGAGTACATAATGACGATCGCGACAAGGGTGGGGGGTGAGGGTGGGGACGACGACGACACCATGACGTAAACTATAGAGAAAACAATGCTACACCCAGCTGTATTAACAAGCGACTGTAGATAAACGTCATTAGTATTAAGTGTAAACCCTGTAAAGCTTTTACCCGGGGGTGACACCAACTACACAATTTACATAGAAAAAAAAGGCGGGGTTACACCACGAGGTGCGCACCGGGTGACACCCGACCTAGCGACGCCACTAGCTAGAGATATAGCCCAGTATACATTTTGTGTGTGCTAAAACAATATAATTGTATGATGTACTACCGCTGATCTTAGAAGCCATGACATAACCCAAATCCTAATCCAATATTAACTGTTACCCGTTGGAGAAAAACATTACTGTTCGTACGACGCCTCACGAAGAGCTATAAAGTAGCACAAATATCGGTACCTTAATTCTACAAGAGAGCATTAAAAGTCACTAATATCGATACCGTTTACAGACACACCTACTTTTTTTTTAAATATCTACAATACTTCTATTAACTAACAAACTTACCCCAAAGCTTAATATATTATAATTATTGTCATGTAATTTGAATCAGAATTACGATTAGGTTTATGGTTGAACTATCTTTGTAGGTAAGCGATACAAGAAATTGAAGAACTGCACATAGATAAATATTTCTCTATTCTTATGGGGGGATGCGTAAGGAAGTTGTAACTTGAATCAATGAATGAATGTCTATTTGTGGTACAATTTAATTAAGAAACAAATAGTAGCATACCTTCTTTATTCGTTTCGTTCCTTTTGCCAGACATCTCTCAAAAAATTTTGTAATAAACCCTGGAATAATCTGGTGGACTTGTTTGTGTTCAGATGGTGTAGTGTGACCTAAGCAGACGATCTTCAGTTTCTTCTTGTTTTTACTCTACATTTCCATTCTTAATCCATGTTGGTACACATTACACAACACAGAATACGATCTAACAAGTTAATGATTGATTTTTTGTTGATATTTATTGATGTTTATTCCGCATTCTTTGCAGTCCGAATTTTTTAAAATTATTGTGATGTTACTAATAATTAATTCATTCACCTGCGTAATTAATTAATTTACTTTTTTGCTGATGCGTTATTTCGAAATGGCTACAAAATGCAACGTGCATACAGACCGATCTACATCAATGTAGACCTAGGCTACCTCCCGCCTCGTTCTGGACACTTAGCTTAATAATGGATGACTTGGACTTGCACAGTAACCGTTGGGGGCAGATAACCTTCTCGTCGTGGTCAAGACTTGTAACTTGAGTCCTGGAGGTTCTCGAGAACTAGGACTCGATCATCTCCAGTGACTGATCCAGTCCTTTTACTGATTTCCTTTTGCTTCTATTCTGTATGCACTACCGCCATTGTCTACAAAAAATGATGTCACTGGTATCTATTTGGGCGTTCTTTAAGAGTGCGCACTGTTGCGCACCGCTTTCAACAGATCTTTTATTTAAACTGCACACAACTATTTCTACACAATAGTCTTATTATTTTTTCATGTGTCACGAAAGAACCAATCAAAATGGTGTGTAGTCGCTTTTTATTTGGGTTTAATTTATTTGTATTCACTATTGTGGTATGTTTTTCAACGCTATACAAGAGCGTTACTGAAGCTTAAAAATTAACTAGTTTTATATAGAATAATAAAATACATAACATTAAAAACAGCTAGAATTTATTTTAATCTCAATTTAAAAAGTAACAAAAGTAAATTATAAAGTTAAACTATGTGATTCAATGTGTGTATAGTATACATAGCGTGGTCTATTAGTAACATCTCAATTTTGTATTTAAAATAAAACAATTATAGACCTAAAATTAAACAAACAAGAAAAGGACACCATTGAATAAATTGAAGAAAATTGCGGGAATGTGGGGCGAATAAAATGTATCAAGGTGCGCAACAGGTGAGTGAAGCGGGGAGAGGAAATCACCCTGTCACAAAAGAATGTGCTTGCGGCGGGGATTATGGGGGGAGGGGTAGGGTAGGTCTACACCGAACGATAGCAAACAAATCTAACTTTCGCCCATTCGTGTCTTTATGTTTGCTCTATTTAGCCAGCAAATATTTCAAATTTACCGCTTTCTTGTGGTTTTAAATTTGTATCTGTGACTCCTTCTCCCCCACCCCCTCCCCGGGTCGGTGTCCCCTACCTTTAGGTCCGGTGAACATGTGTCCGTTCGCGCGCCTTTCATAGCGCAGACAATAGGAGGGTACCTGTTCCCACGGTCTTGGTCGGCCACGCACGGGTGGATTCGGCCTGAGGATGGCGGTCATTGTGTACAAGTGTTAGAGCTTCGTCCATTTAGGTCACTTGTTGGACGGGTGAAAGATGCAAGGGGTGGGGGGGGGAGGTGGATGGGGAGGGGAAGTACGTCTACAGTTTCAAACATTTAAAAATGGCGGGCTAGATTAGACTTGTCTCGGTATGCTAGGACGTGCGAGAACTGGGATGAACAAATCAAAGCGAAAGGCCAAGACAAACAAAAAGGGATTTAGTTCTAGCCAAACACTTGGAATGTCAGAAAACATTTTGTATTTAAAAAAAAAAGATTTAAAAAAAACAACAGAAAACGACTTTAACAATAGGAATGTATATGTCCCATCAGTAAAGGTGTTTCCTATCCTTTGAAACCGCCATCATATTAACCATTGTAACCAACTACAGCCTACATGTTTGTTGCTTGCATACTTTGTGTTGATTCTTGATCTAAAACTAACATGCATGTTGAACCACTTCAAGAATCCGCATCAACTCCTGATACAGTCTACCAGTATCTTTTTCAAAAGATCCGCTAGCTTCCTTTTAATTTATTAGTATCGTTAAACTATCTAGAATATTCCAATGCAATGATTTGCGTGCTTTCTAAACCACCCCACATAACTAGATCACAGAGGAGTTACAACGTAAGAAGTCTCTTCCATGCAAGTGTAATCATACTGAAAACATTTTAGTGTAATCATACAGACAACATTTCAGTCTAATTATACAGACACCATTTCAGTGTAATTATACAGACAACATTTCAGTGTAATCATACAGACAACATTTCAGTGTAATCATACAGACAACATTTCAGTGTAATCATACAGACAACATTTCAGTGTAATCATACGGACAACATTTCAGTGTAATCATACAGACAACATTTCAGTGTAATTATACAGACAACATTTCAGTGTAATCATACAGACAACATTTCAGTGTAATCATACAGACAACATTTCAGTGTAATCATACAGACAACATTTCAGTGTAATCATACGGACAACATTTCAGTGTAATCATACGGACAACATTTCAGTGTAATCATACAGACATTTCAGTGTAATCATAAAGACATTTCAGTGTAATCATACAGACATTTCAGTGTAATCATACAGACAACATTTCCTTTTCTTTGGTTATAGAGAATCTTCTCAACAATAACCGAGTACAGAAACACTCGCTGTTGATGATAGTTTTGATGTTTAAAAACTTTTTACTTTAGGAGGGGTGGGTAAGGGGTCAAATGAGGTCATCTCCTCCCAGACGATGACCTGGAGCTCTCACCTGCCGGGATGACCAAGTGACCAGCAGTGACTCAGTCATACAAGAATGACCCCAGGGAGGTTACAACTGGTCGCCGCCATTGTGTCCCGTCATGCCACTTTCTCGCTCCTCCCCCGGCTGCGTCTATACACCAAAATATTGCTGCAAACTAGATATTAATTTAGATATTGAGATACGTTAATTTATCCTGTACCTACACACACATACATACACATAACTTAAACGCCCATATTTGTTATCCCTTTCAACAAGTACATCAAACGAGGTCAGTTAAAACTCAACCTATTTTCACCTCCTCCAAAGAAATCGGTACGGCTATTGTCAACGGCTATTGTCATCCTACCTTGTGAACTCTACTTCCTACCTGAGGTCATTGCCGTGTTGAGCCTGATATTGTGAAAAACGTTGCACCGAGAATCTTGAACGCGCCAATTTTTTAAAAAAATTTTTGAGACTATTGTATCAGGAGGATGATCATACCCAAAGATAAACCTATTAAAATAAATTTATAAATATCGAGGTTTTTAATGCACTAAAGTTAAGGAAATGAAATAAACTGGCTCTTTAGATAAAATAGCAAAAGCAATAGTCTCTAAATTGGTTAAAAAATGTCTGCCATTTTTTGTTACGCTTAATTTGGAAATGCGCAAACGGAAAACTGCGCAAATAGAAACGAATTATACTAATACATTTTAAATTTCTTATATTCCGTGGGGAAATGTTTTATTATACTAAAATGTACGTGTAACCTATCTTTGCTAATGTCAGTAAATGCTCAATTTACCACACAAAAAAATCCCCTGAGCACATTTTTGTGCACAATTTTCCGTTGCGCCTGTTTCGAGTCACCCAATATTAACCCTAAACAACTCTTATCTGCCTCTTTTTTTGTCTATATAATCAAATCTTTGTTTTGCTGGCATGCACCAACCCTGCTCACATGTTCTGCGAGTAACTTGCTACTTAGTTATATCCTCTTTCTTACTGAATATGGTCTGTAAGGTAATTTTAATGACTAATTTAATGTTTTTTTATTTTTATAAAATAGATATGCATTAATCAGGAAAGTTAGAAAGAAATAAGTCACAATTGAGTTACAAAATAGTATACATTCTAGTGTGCAGATAGTACACTCTGGGTGCAGATTGTACACTCTAGGACCCAGATTGTACACTCTAGAACCCAGAATGTACACTCTAGGGTGCAGATTGTAGATTCAGATTGTAGGTTCAGATTGTACACTATTGTGTGTAGATTGTACACTATTGTGTTTAGATTGTACACTCTAGGATGCAGATTGTACACTGTGACCAGATTGTACACTCTAAGGCTCTAGGGTGCAGATTGTTGGGTACATACCCCGAAGGTTACGTGACATACGACGCTGTTACTCATAGATGATCAAAATACCTTTGTCTAGGCCCAAAGTGGATGTAAGCCTTCATGTTAAACGTAATGCAATCTGTGCTGTGTGTGTACGTGTGTTCTATGTGCTACAGATCTTGTACTGATGTGTGTGTACATGTGTTCTATGAGCTACAGATCTTGTCCTTTGATGTGTGTGTACGTGTGTTCTATGAGCTACAGATCTTGTACTTTGATGTGTGTGTACGTGTGTTCTACAGATCTTGTACTTTGATGTGTGTGTACATGTGTTCTATGAGCTACAGATCTTGTACTTTGATGTGTGTACGTGTGTTCTACAGATCTTGTAATTTGACGTGTGTGTACGTATGTTCTATGAGCTACAGATCTTGTACTTTGATGTGTGTACATGTGTTTTATGAGCTACAGATCTTGTACTTTGATGTGTGTGTACGTGTGTTCTACAGATCTTGTACTGATGTGTGTGTACGTGTGTTCTACAGATCTTGTACTTTGATGTGTGTGTACGTGTGTTCTATGAGCTACAGATCTTGTCCTTTGATGTGTGTGTACGTGTGTTCTACAGATCTTGTACTGATGTGTGTGTACGTGTGTTCTACAGATCTTGTACTGATGTGTGTGTACGTGTGTTCTACAGATCTTGTACTGATGTGTGTGTACGTGTGTTCTACAGATCTTGTCCTTTGATGTGTGTGTACGTATGTTCTATGAGCTACAGATCTTGTACTTTGATGTGTGTGCACATATGCTCTATGAGCTACAGATCTTGTACTTTGATGTGTGTGTACATGTGTTCTATGAGCTACAGATCTTGTACTTTGATGTGTGTGTACGTGTGTTCTATGAGCTACAGATCTTGTACTTTGATGTGTGTGTACGTGTGTTCTACAGATCTTGTACTTTGATGTGTGTGTACGTGTGTTCTATGAGCTACAGATCTTGTACTTTGATGTGTGTGTACATGTGTGTTCTATGAGCTACAGATCTTGTCATTTGACGTGTGTGTACGTATGTTATAAAAGCTACAGATCTTGTACTTTGATGTGTGTGTACGTGTGTTCTATGAGCTACAGATCTTGTACTTTGATGTGTGTGTACGTGTGTTCTACAGATCTTGTACTTTGATGTGTGTGTACGTGTGTTCTATGAGCTACAGATCTTGTACTTTGATGTGTGTGTACGTGTGTTCTACAGATCTTGTACTTTGATGTGTGTGTACATGTGTTCTATGAGCTACAAATATTGTACTGATGTGTGTACATGTGTTCTATGAGCTACAGATCTTGTACTGATGTGTGTACATGTGTTCTATGAGCTACAGATCTTGTACTTTGATGTGTGTGTACGTGTGTTCTACAGATCTTGTACTTTGATGTGTGTGTACGTGTGTTCTATGAGCTACAGATCTTGTCCTTTGATGTGTGTGTCCGTGTGTTCTACAGATCTTGTACTTTGATGTGTGTGTACGTGTGTTCTATAGATCTTGTACTTTGATGTGTGTACGTGTGTTCTATGAGCTACAGATCTTGTCCTTTGATGTGTGTGTACGTGTGTTCTATGAGCTACAGATCTTGTCCTTTGATGTGAGTGTACATGTGTTCTACATATCTTGTCCTTTGATGTGTGTGTACATGTGTTCTATGAGCTACAGATCTTGTACTTTGATGTGTGTGTACGTGTGTTCTATGAGCTACAGATCTTGTGCTTTGGTGTGTGTGTGCGTGTGTTCTACAGATCTTGTACTTTGATGTGTGTGTACGTGTGTTCTATGAGCTACAGATCTTGTACTTTGATGTGTGTACGTGTGTTCTAAGAGCTACAGATCTTGTACTTTGATGTGTGTACATGTGTTCTAAGAGCTACAGATCTTGTACTTTGATGTGTGTGTACGTGTTCTACAGATCTTTTACTTTGATGTGCGTATACATGTGTTCTACAGATCTTGTACTTTGATGTGTGTACAGGTGTTCTATGAGCTACAGATCTTGTACTTTGATGTGTGTACAGGTGTTCTATGAGCTACAGATCTTGTACTTTGATGTGTGTGTCTATGTGTTCTATGAGCTACAGATCTTGTACTTTGATGTGTGTACATGTGTTCTAAGAGCTACAGATCTTGTACTTTGATGTGTGTGTACGTGTGTTCTAAGAGCTAAAGATCGTGTCCTTTGATGTGTGTGTACATGTGTTCTATGAGCTACAGATCTTGTACTTTGATGTGTGTGTACATGTGTTCTAAGAGCTACAGATCTTGTACTTTGCTGTGTGTGTACGTGTTCTACAGATCTTTTACTTTGATGTGTGTGTACATGTGTTCTAAGAGCTACAGATCTTGTACTTTGATGTGTGTACATGTGTTCTAAGAGCTACAGATCTTGTACTTTGATGTGTGTACATGTGTTCTATGAGCTACAGATCTTGTACTTTGATGTGTGTGTACATGTGTTCTATGAGCTACAGATCTTGTACTTTGATGTGTGTGTACGTGTGTTCTATGAGCTACAGATCTTGTACTTTGATGTGTGTGTACGTGTGTTCTATGAGCTACAGATCTTGTACTTTGATGTGTGTGTACGTGTGTTCTACAGATCTTGTACTTTGATGTGTGTGTACGTGTGTTCTATGAGCTACAGATCTTGTACTTTGATGTGTGTGTCCGTGTATTCTACAGATCTTGTACTTTGATGTGTGTGCACGTATGTTCTATGAGCTACAGATCTTGTACTTTGATGTGTGTGTACATGTGTTCTATGAGCTACAGATCTTGTACTTTGATGTGTGTGTACGTGTGTTCTATGAGCTACAGATCTTGTACTTTGATGTGTGTGTACGTGTGTTCTACAGATCTTGTACTTTGATGTGTGTGTACGTGTGTTCTATGAGCTACAGATCTTGTACTTTGATGTGTGTGTACATGTGTGTTCTATGAGCTACAGATCTTGTCATTTGACGTGTGTGTACGTGTGTTATAAAAGCTACAGATCTTGTACTTTGATGTGTGTGTACGTGTGTTCTATGAGCTACAGATCTTGTACTTTGATGTGTGTGTACGTGTGTTCTACAGATCTTGTACTTTGATGTGTGTGTACGTGTGTTCTATGAGCTACAGATCTTGTACTTTGATGTGTGTGTACGTGTGTTCTACAGATCTTGTACTTTGATGTGTGTGTACATGTGTTCTATGAGCTACAAATATTGTACTGATGTGTGTACATGTGTTCTATGAGCTACAGATCTTGTACTGATGTGTGTACATGTGTTCTATGAGCTACAGATCTTGTACTTTGATGTGTGTGTACGTGTGTTCTACAGATCTTGTACTTTGATGTGTGTGTACGTGTGTTCTATGAGCTACAGATCTTGTCCTTTGATGTGTGTGTCCGTGTGTTCTACAGATCTTGTACTTTGATGTGTGTGTACGTGTGTTCTACAGATCTTGTACTTTGATGTGTGTACGTGTGTTCTATGAGCTACAGATCTTGTCCTTTGATGTGTGTGTACGTGTGCTCTATGAGCTACAGATCTTGTCCTTTGATGTGTGTGTACATGTGTTCTACATATCTTGTCCTTTGATGTGAGTGTACATGTGTTCTATGAGCTACAGATCTTGTACTTTGATGTGTGTGTACGTGTGTTCTATGAGCTACAGATCTTGTGCTTTGGTGTGTGTGTGCGTGTGTTCTACAGATCTTGTACTTTGATGTGTGTGTACGTGTGTTCTATGAGCTACAGATCTTGTACTTTGATGTGTGTACGTGTGTTCTAAGAGCTACAGATCTTGTACTTTGATGTGTGTACATGTGTTCTAAGAGCTACAGATCTTGTACTTTGATGTGTGTGTACGTGTTCTACAGATCTTTTACTTTGATGTGCGTATACATGTGTTCTACAGATCTTGTACTTTGATGTGTGTACAGGTGTTCTATGAGCTACAGATCTTGTACTTTGATGTGTGTACAGGTGTTCTATGAGCTACAGATCTTGTACTTTGATGTGTGTGTCTATGTGTTCTATGAGCTACAGATCTTGTACTTTGATGTGTGTACATGTGTTCTAAGAGCTACAGATCTTGTACTTTGATGTGTGTGTACGTGTGTTCTAAGAGCTAAAGATCGTGTCCTTTGATGTGTGTGTACATGTGTTCTATGAGCTACAGATCTTGTACTTTGATGTGTGTGTACGTGTGTTCTATGAGCTACAGATCTTGTACTTTGATGTGTGTGTACGTGTGTTCTATGAGCTACAGATCTTGTACTTTGATGTGTGTGTACGTGTGTTCTACAGATCTTGTACTTTGATGTGTGTGCACGTATGTTCTATGAGCTACAGATCTTGTACTTTGATGTGTGTGCACGTATGTTCTATGAGCTACAGATCTTGTACTTTGATGTGTGTGCACGTATGTTCTATGAGCTACAGATCTTGTACTTTGATGTGTGTGTACATGTGTTCTATGAGCTACAGATCTTGTACTTTGATGTGTGTACGTGTGCTCTAAGAGCTACAGATCTTGTACTTTGATGTGTGTGTACGTGTGTTCTACAGATCTTGTCCTTTGATGTGTGTGCACGTATGTTCTATGAGCTACAGATCTTGTACTTTGATGTGTGTGTACATGTGTTCTTTGAGCTACAGATCTTGTACTTTGATGTGTGTGTACATGTGTTCTATGAGCTACAGATCTTGTACTTTGATGTGTGTGTACGTGTGTTCTATGAGCTACAGATTCACCACAGCTCACCTTTGATTAACAGTTATAGTTATAGGTGGACCAAGCTTTGCTTCATCAATCAGATGAGCCGTTTTACTGCTCACTAATAGCAGTTTATAAGTTTAATATTATTTATATCAGGATTGAATGTCTATTTTTGATCCTCCCAATAGGCTAGCACGTATAAAGTCTACTTAAACTAAAGTAATCGAATTTAAAGTAGATAATAGTCAGACAATGAAATACCTATCACACCGTAAGTGTCTTGATTAATTTAAAAAAAAATTAAGTTGTGATTGGCGTAGATTTGTGTACTATTTTTAGCTAAATTGGTCTCATTAATTCAGGCAGATGTATTCTATCATCCCCCCCCCCCTACAAAACAGTCACAGCCCCCACCCCCTATAAACATCTACCCCTGGGTTAGACGGAGATTCCCATTAAGTCTTGTAATTCTGTGCCACATGTCCGACCCTACACGTGCCATTGAGCGCACGTCCAGGAACAATACATCGCTCACGGTTCCCACGATATTTCCCAGCGTTGGGCACACGAGGAACTCAATGTCGCGTTCTGCATTGTGAGCCGGCTCCCACGATCGTGGGAAAGGCGAGTCCGACCGGCCCAGATGAACGTGCGAGCCGAGGCGCGTGTTTGATTGGTTCACGGAGCAGGTGGCGCCTCTAGCGGCTTAACAGGTTGTTGGTATGGGTCAGCTGCGGACAACTGACCTATTGGTGGTGATGATGGGGATGGGGTTTGTTGTTGTGATGATGATTATATTATGGTGGTGGTTGTGTTGTTGGTGTGGAATGTTTTAAGTGTTGGTTTCGTCGTGTAGAATTTGTTATAAGAAATCACTATCATAAATTCCAAATTAAATACATTTTCGATTTAGAAAATTGATCGATTTTGGCTTTTGTTTTAGCAATGAATTAATAATTTAATGATAAAATTTGAAGAAAAAAGGCGAAGGCTTGGTCAAGATCGTAGGTGTCCGGTGACAAAGCTGACATGACATGACATGACTTGAGATGTCAGTAACCCGAGTTTCTTTCAGCCCCCCCCCCCCCCCCCCGCAAATTAAATAGATTGCATATAGAAGATACATAATTTTACAAGTGTTCGCCCACACCCCAAAAAATAAAACTTCAACTGCCCCCAACCCCCTCAGAAAAAAAAAATTCTGGAAGAAACACTGTCATTAACAGAGATATTATGAGCTGTCAGTAATTACAATCTACTCATCTAACTGCTCACTCTAAAATAACTGCTGCATGTTCCCAAGACTTGAGACTTTTGAGACTTTGATCACTTTCATCAGTTACTTACATGAAATTACATGGTTATACGCTTAACAATATGTAGTGGTTTAAATATTAACTGCAGCAAACTGAAATAATATTTACTTCAAAATGTTAGGAATTTTATGCATATAAAATCTAGAAATAGCAACAATTTCAGTTTAAAACAACAGACTTTTTAAGAATCAGTTTTTTTTATAAAAATTTAAAACTGTTTTCTTTTTGTCTTTCTAATGATCACAAAGTTCTTGAAAAAAATTCTTAGAATGTGAACGTCATTTCCTGGCAGACGACATTGCATCAGTCCTATCTGGAGGTTCGCGTGGTAGCCGTCTGACAAAGGCTTTTGTCCGGGTCGCGAGGGTCGCAGGGGTCGTGCGAAAGGATGAGGCGGTAGGGAGATGATGCCCCCTGGGTCAATGCGGGCAATAGGGTGGGCTGAACGCTGTCAAAAATGTTATAATGGCAGCTAGTTTGGAATGTTTTCAGACCCAATATTCAGCTGCTTGTATTGAAGCACATTTTAGTACAACTTTCAGTTTTCAAGAAAGGGATAAGGTTCATCTAAGACTAATATGAATTTATAGTTACTTCGAATTCGTTTTTTTAATTTATTTTATTGTAATTACTATGGCAAATAGCATTGTATTAATATTATCATTGTTATAATGTCGTTGTTAATTTTTGCCCAAACATATAGGACCTATTAAATTAAATAAATACAGTGTTATTAATTACTTCAAAGAGTAACCGTCAAGTTTTAATAAAGATGTCAATAAATGCTACGAATACTTGAATGTGATAAATGTAATAACGTAACAAGCTTTAGAAACTAGAAAATTGTGAATGTATGAATGTAATAGGCTTTAGAATGTAGAAGATTGTGAGTGTGTAAATGTAATAAAGAATAGAAAGTAGATGACTGCGTGTATAGATGTAACAAAGTATAGAAAGTAGAAGATTGTGTGTATAAATGTAATAAGTTAGAGAAAGTAGAAGTCTGTGTGAGAAGGGCCTATAAATCTAATAAGCTGTAGAAAGTAGAAGATTGTGTGTATAAATGTAATAAAGTATAGAAAGTAGAAGTATGTGTGAGAAGGGCCTATGTAATAAGCTGTAGAAAGTAGAAGATTGTATAAATGCACAGAGAAATGAATGCTAACAATAAACTGACCACTAGACGTTAGAAAGTAAGAAATACTGTGTCCGGCCGCAGGAAATAAAACGTGATTATAACCCCCTCCTTGCCCCTCCCACCTGCATTATGTTCATATAAAGAAACCTCTTTAAAATGTCAACACGATTTTATTGTGTTTAAGCTTGTTCTTGTGTCATAAGATAATATCTGTCCCTCAGTTCATTTGACTGTCATTCAGTTTGTGGCCAAATGTCATTCATTTTGGCCAATTTCTGAAGGAGCGATTAATTTCATATTTTCTGCAAGTAAGTGTATCAACGAAAACAAGGCAAGAATATCTCATTTTAAATTGTATTGGATCTTTAATTAGTATTTAAAACAGCATCGGGGGGGGGGGGGGGGGGGGAGGGGGGTGCAATGTATCCCCCGAAGAAACATTAAAAAGTAGAGCGATATGCTGCTAACCCGAAAGTCTCAATTTGGAATTCGGGATCAAGTCATTAGAACGTCCCAGAGTCCACCCAGCTCAGATGGGTTCCTAACTCATGTTATGGAAAATAAAGGCGGCTATGTATAGTGCTGACCACAATATCCCTTCATATGACTACGTCACTGAAACAAATTAACTCTACTTCATCTGCCCCGTGTGTCTTGGGCACAAAGAGGAAAAATAAATTTAAGAATATAAAACAGGAGTATAATATTTAAATGTTTGTTAGTCTAAGCTTTATTTGTTATTGTTTTTTTTTATGAGTTGAAGGCGACACAGTGATAAAAGATGGACGAGCAAGCCAAATTAGCACAACACTACGTGAGAATGTGTAGCTTTTAGATGCCAACAAAATAAGACTACGGACATATATTATTATCCATATATATAGACAGCATTCATGTCAACAGTCTGGATAAATTTTTCTTTTAAAAACCCGACTAAACAACAGTACATTTTACCATTATTTCTTTCATCACGTTGCCCAGATGTCCGTTTGTCTGTGGGTTTATGGTCAAATCTTCAAATCAGTCTTGATCTATTATTATTTTAATGCAACGCTTTCTGTTAAACTTTCCCACGCAAGACTATCTTAGTATCAATATGATTAGATATTAAATCAATCATCAAAAAATACTTTAATTAAAGATTGTTATGTTCAGTAACAAAAGGGTATATAACAGGATTAGGGGGTACGTTCATAATTATCCTCAGCTCTAGCAGTAAAATAAAACGTTTTTTTTAGTATTATCAATTATAGGTAAAGAAATGTTTCTCTGTTTTCTTCTTGTAGCTTATTATTATAAAGGCTAGTACCCTTATTTTATTTTATTTTTTATTGAGTAGTATTAATTATAAGGCCTATTCGGGCCTATAAGTATCAACATTTGTTTCTCTGCCTTTCCCTCTAAAGCTAATGTTTCCCCATTACAGTGCTGTTTATGCATATCTTCAAACCATTACATTGCAAATAGAACATTTTTTGTGTAATAATGTTCTTGCCACTGTAATTTAATATCGAGAGATTAGTTAAAACTGCGATATAACATCCATCACTCATAGATAAAGCTGGTCATTTTTCTTGTACTACTGTACGGTCCGGTATTTAGTTTCACCTAAACCGAACACCGCCCACTTGCCAGTTTTACTTAGTAATTACCGGCTCTGGTTTCACACATCCCGAGATGTCACGGCGCGTTAGCCGGACCAAATTACCAAATTACCCAGAATCCTCGAGTGTCAAGAGAGCGGAAAGCGATTGCATTAACATTAGGGCAAGTCATGGAACTTTACACCTGTACAATAGGAGCCAGTTCCCCCGTAGAGTTCCACCTGGGGGCGGCAGCGATTCAACAGGTAACCCCATTTCACCAGAATTAGTCCCCCATCAGAGGTTCCAGTTTGATAGCTTCAGTTTTCAAGATGGCTTCCAATAAGACCGCCAACTGAGCTGCTTGGAATGTCTCGTTTTCAAATGACCCTTGACCCCGAGGATCCACTGGGTAATTGACTAGCCCCGAATGGTGCATTCCTGCAGGACTTATTGGATCGACAGCGTGCTTATGAAAGGGGAAGAACTCTATTCACCCTGGCCAGGGGCCTGTATTGGTGACTGACCCCTGAATGCGAGCGTCCCCTTGTCGTGCTATGATAATAAGCGTCCACCTGAGACGGTCCTGTTTTCTTTCTTCATCGCTCTAATCAGCGGCCAGCAACAGGTAGCCACCCGTGTAGGGGCGGCCCGCTAGAGGGGCTGAAAGTGTAAGGTGGGTTACATGGACGAGTCGGGACATCGTTCTTTTTAGAAGTTGTAAAATTGTCTTTAGAACAGCTCACAAACTTTTTCATCTTGCTTGCGATAAAATTTGTAGTAAAAAAAAATTAAATGTCATTATAAATTAATGACACCACCCCACATTAAGTTCAAATAATATCGATCCAGTCCACATAGGGTGTGTTCTATCTAAACAGTTTCTTTACTTAGAATACCACTGAAGTTCAAACAAACACGTTTAGTTATAAAACGTCATAACAATTTGTAATCAATGAATGGATTTTAAAAATTAGGTAGAGGATTCGGAATATCAAATGTGTTTTAATTTTCAATTTGCCTACAGATTTTAAGTTTAGAAAATGTGCATTCGCCTTTAAATATTACTTATTTTTACTTGTCTTATGTCATTGGTTTTAAAAATGTTAACACCGATGAAATGAGACTAGTGTATGTAATACAGAAATGAGAAAACTGTTTTGATTAGGTAGATAGTTAAACGCTCCCCAACCAAACGTCCTTTAATTTATTCTGCTCTAAAAACAGATCTCCGCCACTGCGAGTCTCCCCTTGAAATCGAAGAACCCACAATAGCTCTGTCACATTCCACTGGTCAACCGGAACAATGGTGCCCACTACCACGTGTTTGCCTATATGTCTAGCACGGATGATGGAGTGGTTTAGGGTGTCACTGGCTAGCGTCGGTATGCGCGCACATCATTTGACGGCTACTGTTCCGCGTTGCCGCGCGGTACACTGAGCCCCGAATGTTTCACTTACCGGCGGAGGCTTTGTCCCGTGCGGCCAGTAGACACCGACAAATCTTTTCATGGCGAGTCACAATCGCGTGGGGAAGCGAGCGTGACATCAGATTTAAAACATTTCAAAGATGACCTAGCCGGAGCCCTGCTAGACGTGGGTCACTGCTTTCATACGGGATACGAGGATTTATTGTCAAAGGCTATAACGGCGGAGCGGGTGGGGGGAGGGGGGAAGATCTACAAAAATAAAATTCTGACTTGCACGCTAAAAATATTTAAGTCATCTATTTGTCCTAACCTCGTATTGCTTGCCTGTCGTGTCTTTAAACTGGGATATCGGGAAGACGATTGAGTTATTCAACTAGTTTTCTACTACTTACTAAAGAGGGGGGGGGGGGTGATTTCTAAGTTTTCGGCATATTGGGGGGGGGGGGGCAGTATTTAGATACGTCCACTAGGTCTGCTGTTTGCTACTATTAGCACAGCAGACAAATTGTTTGCGTGTTATTTTGAATAAACGGAAGATCAAATACATTTTTTTTAAAAATAAGTTTTATTTTCTGTAATCCAGAAGATTGAAATACGTAATCATAAGGAGTTTTTAACACGTTTACCGATTTAAACATTTTTAAGTCTAGTCATATAGGCATAATATGCATTTTTTTTAAATTTGCAATGTAATGGTTTAAAGATATGTATAAACAGCACTGTAATGGGGACATTTTAGTTTTAGACTGAAAGGCAGAGAAATAGGCCCGAATAATTAGAATAGTTTAGACGAATCTTACATCAAAAGGACAATTGAAACAACTTTTTACTTTACAAATGTAAAATATTAAAAATCAAAATATTGCACTTATATTGTGTTATATTGAATGTGTGTATGTTTTAACATGTTGGAGAATATAAATTAGGAATGGTAAATAACCTGTCTCTATGTTTCTTTATTCCTAGTTTTGCTGCAGCTTCACAACTTTAATAACAGTGCTTTGATAAACAACTCGCAACGTTCATTGTTTCACACACAATTTATGTCTAAGAGTAGGTCGTGTTTCAAATAGATGTCAAATGTGATTTTATTTTTTTAAATGATGTGATTCCCAAACTTAATCATAAAAAAAATCCCATTTTCAAAACCCAAATGTGCGGTTGTTTTGTGGGAGTCCTACAACTTTTACTACTTTGTGTAATATGGATAGGGCTGGTGGGTGTAATTTATTGGGATGGGTGGGTTCTATTTTTGGGTTCTGTGCGCGATATCCAAGAAGTAATCTCACAAGCCAAAAGTTACAACAATTGCTATTACCGGCTTGGCATTTATTGACATCTCTAGCGTCACTGACTCATTTTCCGACTCCTTTGTTCAAACTGCTGACTCCATCGATGCCCTCCCACTGGCATCGACTGTTACGTCTGAATCATTTCCTGCTTACGTCACAGCAGACCTGCCAGCCGCACGTGACTAATGAGGCGCTATTGAAAGAGGTGGACCAGCATCTAACGCCGCCCCGGGGAGTAAGCGAGGCGTAAGTTCGAACACTTTTGTATAATGTGCCCCCTCGGGAACAACTGGCCATTAACTCCATGTGGCATGTGGTCAGTTAGGTCTAGGCTAGAAGTATTGGACCTAGGTAGACGTAAGCTACACATGGGTCAAAGGGACACTAGAGACATCATACAGTGTGTCAATGTGTAGGTCCTCTTGTATTGTAGTTCTGTGCTACAATGGTTTTATTAATACTCCATTTTCAAACTGAGCGATATTGATGCTGAATTATTTTTTAAATACTGTATTTTAGGACCTTAATGACCAACCAATGCTGTCTTGCACAACGTTAAGTTTGTAATATTTAGTCTCAGTTATGAATATTCTATTTTGAATAGATTTTTAAAAATATATAATGACATTTATAAATTAATTATCATTTCTAAATGGCTAAAATGACAGATACAGTTTCACTAAATCCCATATGTAAATAACCTTTAGATCCATCTTTGTGTAATCCACGGTTAGGTGAATCAAACGTCGAATCGTGTAGTCATGTTTGATGGGTGATGGATAAAAGACATAGTTCACATCGAAATATTGAGTCAATTGTTGGCGTCAATAAACTGCATTAACGTGTAGTGCATGCATGACTTAAGTGACCCCCCCCCCATACCCCTCGACAACCTCTTTCAAAACGGACCAACATTTTCTGTTGGTGCTAAATTATCAATGGCAACATTTCAAAAGTCGAAATGATTAGTTTAATGAACTAGTTCCAGTCGACAGAGAAACAAAACAAAACAGGCTAGCAGGCCCAGACGTCTGGGCGTTTGAACTTTCACAACCCAAAGTTTCTCGTCAACAAACGGCGACCAGACGACAACATCGTCTGTTACCTCTCCCGCCAGACGAACCGATTTCCTCCAATATTTTCTCTCTGACACAATTCTGTTGACGTCTGTCTGTTCTGATGTTGACGTCTGTCTGTTCTGGTGTTGACGTCTGGTCAGTTGACCTGTTGATGTGTAGGTCTACCATCAAATGGTCTTAAGATAACTTGGTCGGTGAAAGCGCCGCGCAATGTAAACTCGCACTGTCCCTGTGGGGTGGGGAGGAATTTTGATTAAATTCACTCGAACCCGCGTGAATACCAGTGAAAATAAAAGGGCGTGAAATAAGCCGACGGGAGTTGGGGGTGAGGGGGTAACGGGGGGTGAGGGTGGGGGACGAGGTCGGGTAGCTGGGTGGGTGAGGGGTAAAATTGAATAGCCCGGCCCGCTAGCATAGAATCAAGTGTCGACTGCCGGGCAGACGACAATGCCGGGACATTTGTTTGGCTAGAGCTTCAGTCAGCCATTGACGCTGGCAGCCTCTATTGTCCCCAGGAATGCGTCAGGCGCTATAAAAGCCCGCTGGTGCTCGCTCTAGCCTATCACTCGCCCTGCGAACCTCGCTCAGTACACAACTCTCACTCGAGCTGTTTCGTACCCACGTCACTGGATTATACAAAACATGGAGACCACCGCTCGCTACACACGCCAAGCTGTTTGCCTGCGATGCAAAGATTGTGCATTTGTCGAGTCTGAAACCTCAGCTCAACGTTTGGATATCTCCACAAGCAGTGCGCTGAAACACAGACAGTTATCGTCTGCTGTTGTCATGTTCCTAGTGCTGCTCCTCGCCCCGATGTCAACCTCGGCGTTCAGTGTTGAAAGAACCACCACAACTGTAACCAAGACGACAACCTTCCACACCGGCTGCCCCAGACATTTTGGACACAGGGTCCAATCTTGTGTCGCACCGTTTACGTCACTTGTTGACATGTACACAGCCGAACAGGACAACATTGGTCAAGCTGTTAGCATTGCTAAACAAATTTGCATGTAAGTATTCATTACACGATTTTTAACCATAATTTTCAAAGTTCCAATTTAATGCTACTAAAAACTCATTAATTAATTTTAATAATGATAATTAAAAAAACATGTAAAACTTATGTTTCTTAAATTTCAATTGTTCCTATTTTTTATTTTCCCAGTGAATACCAAATGGTCTTGACATGCCTCCACACCGCCCTGATTGACTGCCCTACCATGAAAAACTTGAAGCGGGTTCAAGCAACCCTCGACTCACACTGGGTTACTAAAATCAATGAACTTTGCTCGATCCAATCGAAGAGTTCATCTGATGCTGCTAACAACGACTACAAAGATCTAACCAACTACATTTACCAAAACAACCATCCAAACCACGTCGACTCTTACAAAATCGCTCGTGAAATCTTACACGCCTCGATGAAAACCAAAGCAGAACTGGAGCGTGAGGTTTTAGCTGCCAAAGCCCAATCCGGGTTGTCTTCAATTTTCATCGAGAAAATCCACTACTTCCAGCCACCACAAGACAACGAAGAAGTGAAGGAAATCAAGGAACAAAACAAAGACGCTAAAGTTGAACTCAACATCGTTAACGTTATCCAGAACTACAACTACCCCACAGCACAGAAGAATGACGCCATCAAGCACAGCACAGTTCATCTGGTACACGCGGCACACAACTCGGCCACCGGCTCGTCATACGGAATCTTACTCGTCGTGTTGTCGGCAGTCGCCACTCTACGACTTCTGCTTTTATAAACATTCTTCGTGGATTACCAGTCGTATAAACAATTCAAACTATAAATAAGATTAATATATAAAATACTTCTGTATATAAAACTCTGATACGGACTAACTGGATTTTAAAAAATCAACCAGCTGAACTTCAGTTGAGCAAGTTATTTATTATGGAACAATGCTATCTTCCAGGCCTAGCCTCCTTCTGATGTGGGCTGTATGCACACATTTTATGCAAGATTATGTCACGTGGTACAGGAGTTTGCCCATCATGTTCACTGGTTAAAAATTGACTTAATGTTGCAATACCAAGTCTTTCAATTTATTGATTTTATTCTACATTTATTACAAGTTTTTATGAATAAATTATTTTGCCGAACTAAATATTTGATTTAATTTTCTTGACTAGTTCATGTGCTGTTTGCTCTATCATGGCTGTATTGTATGAATATGTATGTTGCTTGTGTTTGTATGTATGTTGCTTGTGTTTGTATGTATGTTGCTTGTGTTTGTATGATAGCCTATAGGTTAGACCTAAATCTGAACAACATTGTAGTCAAGCTAGATACAGGCTACCTCTACAAACAGGCTACATGTAGCTTACACAGTAATGATCATACATGAGGTTGCGTGCTACCTGTCTACTGAGGTTGTATTCCATAAGGCTAGCAATATGCTACCTGTCTACTGGTGTTCCATCAGGCTAGCAATATGCTACCTGTCTACTGAGGTTGTATTCCATCAGGCTAGCAATATGCTACCTGTTTAATGAGGTTGTATCCAGACAAACAGGCTAGCAATATGCTACCTGTCTTCTGAGGTTGTATTCCATCAGGCTAGCAATATGCTACCTGTCTACTGAGGTATCCAGACAAACAGGCTACTTGTTTTATTAGAAAAGTTGAAACAAACAGGTTTACCCTGCACCTAACCAATTACCCCTTAATAATTTGATCAAGCTAAAATCTATATTTAAAAAAACCACAACAGAAAATGATTCTGCATAATGTAAACCAACTTTACTACAAACAAGTTCTATACAAAATGAAAATGTTCTAGTAGGCAAGAAAATTTTGCCCACACTAAACAGAACAAGTTCTCTACAGCACAAATCCAACTAGAATGAAACCAACTTTACTACAAACAAGTTCTATACAAAAAAAACATGAACATGTTCTAGTAGTAAGCAAGAAAATTTTGTGCCCAGACTAAACAGAATAAGTTCTCTACAGCACAATCCCAACTAGAATGAAACCAACGTATTACTGAAAACAAGTTCTATACAAAAAAAAAACATGAACATGTTCTAGTAGTAAGCAAGAAAACTTTGTGCCCAGACTAAACAGAACAAGTTCTCTACAGCACAAACCCAACTAGAATGAAACCAACTTCACTAATTAACTAAACAAAGTAACCTACCATACCCAGGTAACTAATCGGGTCATGTAATGTGCTTATAACCAGGAATTAAAATCATTTTATTCATTCTTAAAAGTAAGTAAATACTGAATGATTTCTTCCATGTAAATTAAGACAACATTTATAGCCTAGGGAACAAACAATTGGCAATCACTTTTTTTTTGTTCTAGTTATAAGGGAGGTCAACTGTCATTACATTTCTAATTGGTGTAAGAAGTCCCTAATATTGTGATCAAACTCTGACATGATTCAGTATGAGCAATCAATAAATAACAGTTATGAAATTATCAACAGCCAATGACAAGCTAGAAAGAATGAGGCAAGAATCATTAGCTGTATCACTGTTGGTGTTTTCCCAAGAATTGTAACAACAAACATATAAACAAAAATATCAAGACACAAACAGAAACTTACAATTTAATTTTTATTTGACATAAAGATCATTTGGGAGTGTCCAAAACTATTTATTGGATATCATAGTATTTACAACAGTACATAATTCATTTATTAATGATGATGAAATCAATTTTATTTCAATCCTGAAGGGACATCAGTCTTTAATACCCCATACAAAAATACATTTTAATAATTCAAATAAAGAGTTGATGTGAATAAAAAAAATGTAAGCATTGTTTGAAAGCAAGGCAAAGACTGAGATGAATAAAAGTTATGGAATGATTGCTTCAATGACTAATTGAAATCTTAGCATTCCAGTTACAAGAGCTTTATACAATGTGGATACTAATTTTATTTTATAATTTGTTTTCAATCCAGGGGACATTATCATGACATGTTTCATCAGGGGAGAGTATCTCTTAACTTATTTAAATATTCAAACATCTTGAAAATAAATTAACTGTAAAACAACAATAACCACCATGCTCAATTAACGTCAACAAAACTTAGCATGTACTAAACGGCTTCAGTCATTTTGTGGAACCATTTATGTACAACATGTATTACCCTATCCAGATTTTTAAATGGGTTGAAAGCTGATAATTATGTCCAAGCTCCAACCTTAATTAAATTATTACATACAAAACTGGCAAAAAAAAAAAAGCTAATGACTTGTACAAATCATGCCATCAGGTATCACACCTAGACAAAATTCCCTGCGATAATGCAAACCATCTGCACAAAGCTGACTGTACAATACAAATAAAAGCTCCAGAAACTCATGCAACACAACATTAAACATGGGGCAGGAAATACATAGAAAATAAATCAAATACAAAATACTATGGAACCTGGCACCTTCATACATGCTCATATTTTAAAACAATTTTAATAGTAAAAACAATAAGGTAAATTAACATAACAGCAAAAGATAACAGGATTCAGCTACAATAACTTAATTTCAAAATAGAAACAAAATTTATCTAAATAAATAAAAGTTTTGATTTAAAACATGAATACCTAGCTTTCATTTACAAGAACATGTTACAAAATCTTGCATTTAATTAAAACTGAACTCGTAATGCGCATATTAAAAATATTTATATATCTATATGTATGTAAATATAATACAATTCTGTTTGCCTTATAGAAAAATATGAAAAAAGCATGCGATAGACAAGGTCCATCAACACAATGGTAAAGAAATATAACAAAAACTATTTAAAATTGATATGTGAATTTTGTTATTTTTGGTCCTACACAACATGCATACATGCCACCTATGTTTAAGTGTCAAGGTGTCGCTGTAAACACACAACACTAACCACTGGTCAACACCTGGCCAAGCTTACACCCAACACTAACCACTGGTCAACACCTGGCCAAGCTTACACCCAACACTAACCACTGGTCAACATCTGGCCAAGCTTACACCCAACACTAACCACTGGTCAACATCTGGCCAAGCTTACACCCAACACTAACCACTAGTCAACATCTGGGTCAAGCTTACACCCAACACTAACCACTGGTCAACACCTGGCCAAGCTTACACCCAACACTAACCACTGGTCAACATCTGGCCAAGCTTACACCCAACACTAACCACTGGTCAACATCTGGGTCAAGCTTACACCCAACACTAACCACTGGTCAACATTGGTCAACATCTGGGTCAAGCTTACACCCAACACTAACCACTGGTCAACATTGGTCAACATCTGGCCAAGCTTACACCCAACACTAACCACTGGTCAACATCTAGTCAAGCTTACACCCAACACTAACCACTAGTCAACATCTGGGTCAAGCTTACACCCAACACTAACCACTGGTCAACATCTGGCCAAGCTTACACCCAACACTAACCACTGGTCAACATCTGGCCAAGCTTACACCCAACACCAACCACTGGTCAACATCTGGCCAAGCTTACACCCAACACTAACCACTGGTCAACATTTGACCAAGCTTACACCCAACACTAACCACTGGTCAACATCTGGTCAAGCTTACACCCAAGCTGGCCTGTAAAGAGACACCACTAAAAAAAACTATTCAAGTGTTCTAACACATCTTATTGCACAATATGTTAACAAAAAAAAAACAAATACAAAAAGCCCCAGACAAGGTAGGCTACTCTTGCGGTTAATGTTGGTTAGCAAAGAAATATTCACACTCAAAAATCCCACAAAAATATATACAACAACAGTAATACATCCTATAAAAGCCATTGAGGAGTATATTAGTCCATGCTAAGGGAGAAATGCTACATGAATTGAATGTACAAAATTTACAGGAATATTGTTTACACTTTCTTTAATACAACAAAACCATAGCACATGACCTTTTTGGTTAGACCTTACACTGTAGACACCATTGGACCAAAACATTCAAGTGAGACTGACAATTAGAGAAAAGTGACTGACTATAACAGGTATGGAAGTTCTAAACCCAATGGGACTGAGTGTACCTGGCAGCCTTGTACCATTATAGCTACACAGTAAACAGATCCCATATGAGACCACCCATTTCAAACAAACATACAGCTAATACCTTGATTTGTATTAATAAAATACTAATTGTAATGAGAAATCTTCAACTTTCATTGATACATCTTTCAATTAAAAAATATTTTTAAATATTGCCTGCAATCCTACTCAGTATTCTATGTAAACCAAGCAATTTAAAACACCTGTTCTTATCTAATGAAAGGTGTAATAATTTTTATATTTTATTTGCAATTCTTTTTAAATAAGTATATATATATGGTCTTATTATATGCACACAAACACAAATCACAATAGGATGTATATGAAGAGATAAAAGATGCTTTAGATTTTACTTATTTCTGGACTCATCATCCGCTGGAAGATGTTATCAGAGCCTGGCTCAACAAGTGATGGAGGCATCTGGTCTGGGACTAGCACCGGCATTTCATCATCTTCAGGTGTGCTGTCTCGAGATTCTCTGCTGCATGCTGCCGCCGGCTCTATAGGCTCAAGGAGTGGGGGGCTGAGCGCCCGGGGCGAGTCACAGCTCTCCTCCATCCTCTTCTCCTCCAGCACACATTTCTTCTTCTGTGCTATTGCCTGAGCTATTTGATTTGTCAGACCAGTCAGTTTGAATGCTGTAGCTGGAGGGTGTGCACTAGTGGACGGTGATACTGTGGAAGCGTTGGTACACACTGGAGGAGGTTCATCAGAAGAGCCAGAAGGTTGCTGAGGGCATGCTGTTTCTAGCGATGGACAAGATTCATCCATGGGTTCCTGTGTGGAGTCTTTATGCTGTAGTTCGAGAGCTTTGTAAAATGAGTCACTGTCTGAAGACTGGCTCAGTTTGCCATTAGGTTTGCTGTCTTCATCATGAGCAGCAGCTGAAAGCCCTGAATCTTGACTACCTTCAGAAAGCTGTGCAGCATCTGAAAGCCCAGAGTCTTTAACACCTTCTTCAGAAAGTGCATGTTTTGTATTTTCTGAATTCAAATGTACTTCAGAGTTTCCATCATTAATGGAATGTTCACTGTGTGAAGTTTTAGAATATTTAACACCTGGCTCACCTTCATCTTTGCCAGCTTGCTCTCTCAGCCTCTTTCTGGATGTTTGATCTGTATCAGAAGAGAACTTCTCCATAGATCTTTCAGCCCTCCGCTTCCATTTTTCATAAACAGACAGTTTTTGTGGAGTTCCAGTAGAAAAATCTGCTGTAGATTTTTTAGCTGTTGTAGATTTCAACTCTGGGTTCTTTGAAGATGTGGCTCCATCATGAAATAGTTTACCTGACTCTGTGCCTACCCTTTCTTCATGTGAATTGTTCCCAGAATTCTGTGATTTGACACAAGGAATTTTGGTCTCTTTATGGTCCTCATGGAGAATAATTTCACTGAACCTGACCTTTTTGACTGGAGGTGAGGTCACATGATCAGGCTGATCAATGGCAGGCAACTTAACAGGATGATAGTATTGACTGGACTTTGGCCCATGAGAAACTCTGCTGTTGCCATAAATTGTCGAGGTATTGGACATTTTATCTGGAGCAACATTAAACAGCATTTGCCCTTGCACAAGTTTAGCATTGCCTTCAAATACAGCTACTTCCTTTGTGATAGGACTTTTCAGCTTGCTTGCTAGTCTTTCATTCACCTTTCTCAAGCGTTCCTTAATGTCAACACTAGGTGAAAGAGGTTTGAACCCAGCTATTTTTTTAACTGGCAGGGGCTGCTCCTGTTTAATCTCAGCTGGAGGATGAGTTGAGCTTTTGATGGTTGTGTTGCTGGCATCTGGGCCAGCCCCTGGAGAAATGGCAGGCTTTGGGGACACGTTGGTTTCCTTCAGCTGGAGGCCAGCCTTTAGCTTAACCACCTGGCCTGCAGGGCTGTTGGCATCTAGAACTGTTATTTTGTTCTGGGCAAGAAGTTTCTCGTACTCTTCTCTAGAAATCTTGACAACCTTGACGGGCGGTTTGGCTGGTGCAGCCACAGGTGGTGGAGCAGGTTTTGGTTCTTGCACATTTTTCCCGTTTTCTGATTTGGATTTTTTAATGTACTGGTTGATGGTGATGCAAGGAAGAGTGCGCACAGTTTCCCTGAATGGAAGGGAATATCTGAACTTTGCACCTGGATATTTGCTCAAGTCCACACCATGTTTTTTTGGCGTCTCCTCCGATTCACCTTTTGCACTTTTGGGAATGTACGACTCAAAGTCTTTGGCGCTGCTCCCCCCCAGCAATTCACGACGATAGCTCCATGTAGCTCTTGGCTTAAATTCATCATCCTCCTGGTTGGAAGAGCTTTCATTGTTTGCGGCACTGTAGAAATAGATACACATTAATTTGATATTTACAATTATTGCTCAATTACTGCATTATTTCAATCTCTGTTATTCTCTTTGATACTTACAGTTTCTTTTGATTTTCATCTTCATCTTCTCCCCATCTTCTTCCAGAGGAATAAAGAATCTTCCCAGAAGTATAAGAATCTGGTTCAGAATCTGAGTCAGAATACTGTGAATAAAATAAAACCAAAAGTTAAAAACAGACAATCTTGGATGCATGAAACAAAAAAGCAGTTAACAACTTCATAGCATATGACAAACAAAAGGACTTTTTGAAATGCGCCATTTTTGCAATGTATATATTACACACCCTTCTCCTTTTGTAAGGATGCCTCTGGCCAGCGTAGCCATACTCCTGCAGGTATGTGGACTCCCCCCAACTCTCACGTTTTCTGGTTGCTCGATGACAGGCAGGCTCCAGGTAGACACGAAATGTTCTTCTCATGCTGCGCTCAAACACACCTTTTAAATTTTCTGCCATGTAACCAAAGTCTAAAAAAGAAGATTATTAAACAAAATCAGACTTCGTAAGTAATAACTAAACGCACTCAACTTCAAGTGGGTAAATTGAATTAAATATTTCCAAGCTAGACAAAGTACAGTTACATGAAAACCAGTCATTTTTCTCAAATCTTACCACTGTCTTTGCCATGGTACTCAATACAGTTGTCAAACACAAGATTCATATCCCTCTCAAACTGTTCTGGTGACTTGTAAGCTTTCTCAGACAATTTTTTTTCTATCTGTAGCAAATCTATGGGTTCCTGGACAAATTTTACAAACATTACAAACAAACAAAAACTATTCTCTCTGCAAAGGACATGATAACAGTTTTAACACTCAATAGTCTTCTAGCGCAAGAAAATATTACTCTTAAGTTCATAAATTGGTTGCCGAATCTGAACGCTTTTTTCCCTTAAAGGATAAATGCTCTAACAAAAAAAAAACCACCTACCTTGATCATTTCAAAGAAATCTGGTGTATTTACTTCTTCAACAGCTTCCAAAAATGGCCATGAGTGCTCATTACGTTTGATGTTGAGTAACACTAGTTAGATAAAAACAAACACATTAGAAATGATCGAGTTTAAGTAGTTTTAAAAAATTGGTCCCACTGGCGTGTACCATATTGGTCATTATGCTTAAAAAAAAATAATTAAAATATAACACTCACCTTTTTCAAAATTGTATTGCATTTGCTCATCAACATCATCTTCATTACTGTAAAACAAATTAAAAGATGGAATTACTTTTTGTTTCAAATGTTCAAACACTTAAGTTATTAAAAAAAAAAAGAAGATAATTAAAGTAATCTACTTACTCTTCTTGTTTGAGTCCATTCATCAGCTCAGGTGGTATCTCTTTACCCTCAGCAATAAGTCGAGCTCTTTCTTCCCTCAACCTAGCTCTATTTGCCCTCTCTAAACAAATTTAAAAGGAAATTTATTATTGTTTGTAGTTATTGATTGAGTTTTGAGTGGTTAAAAAATGAATAAATGAATAAATTACTGATGATTATTAGGTAATTAACAAATTTTGCAGGGAAGAAAAGTTACAAATCAATGCATTTTTGGTATATATAGACTAACCTGCTCTAGCCCTCTCTTTCTCTTCTTTCTGTCTCTTTTCTTCTTCTAATTTTAACTGCTGCCTTTTCTCCTCATCTGCTATGGCTTTCAGCCTTTCTTCCTCTTCTTCAGCTTCTCTATTTAAACGCTCCTGTTAAAATAACACAAGAACAGAATGATAGCAACCCAGAATACTAGCAGAAATGTTACTTTTCATTTTGCTAACTCTAGAGTGAGCTGTTTCCACATAAGAAAAATAAATATTTAAATATACTAATCAATCTAATTATATAAGAACAGACTGTAAGAAGCTGTATAAGATGCAGCAAGAATAAGGCCGAATGGAACTTTAAACTAAGGTCATGGGTCAGGGCAAAGGTAAGCGCTGACATCACCTCTTCAAAATATGTTAATTTTTGTCACTTGCAATGTGTTACAATGCATTATTAGCTTTTGGCTATAGCTTTATTTAATGATATAACTGCTACTTTTTTCTATTAGGTCCCAATACTATTATCAATTATCTAATCCGAGATTGCAAGCGATATTCATTACTGATACACTGTAAGGATTTTAATTGAAGACAGATGGCACTTTAGTGGGGGGTTTTAATTTTAGTATTAATTGGATAATTATATTATCCCATTTTTTGCTAATTTATAAAAAAAAAAACATGCTTATGACAAAAGATTAAGAGTTGTACTTTTTCCTCTTCCTCCAGTTTTTTGAGCTCTAATCTGTAGGAAGATCTCTTGGGCAACATTTCTTGGGCTCTCTTTTCTCTTGCTCTTTCCTGTTCATTTTAAAATCATTTATAACAATAATGTTATTTACAATTTATACATAGGTTTACTTGAGTTATTTTTTTGCATGTATTTTTTGATTTGAAGAAATATTTTTAAAAAGACTGATAGTAAAATCAACTTGTACTGACCTTGTCCTCCATGATGGTAGGTATCTCAGGCAGGAAATCATTTTTTAAAGTCTTGTACAACTGTTTTTCTTTGTAGATTTTAGTGTCTTTAAACTCTTCAGTCAGGTGTTCCCAATCTTCCACACTTTCACACACTAGCTGCCAGTGGCTCAGGCCACCCCTCAAAGGTTTGTCATCTGCATACAAGGCAACATAATCCATTGCGGTTTCATCTTTGATCTTTTTCTCCTCTTCTACTAAGCTAAGATCTTTGGAAGTCTCAACTTTAATATCATCTTTTTGCTCTTCCTTCACTTGTGTTGTCTCATCAGTCTTGATGGTATCCTCAAGAGCTGTGTGCTCCTCTGGTATGACTAGACCTGTGGGTTCTTGTGCTGCTTGTGAGATGGGAGCTGCAGGGACTTCCTCTATTATTTCAATGCACTCTTCTTTAGGTACAGTAGTGTTTGTGTCCACAGCGGTGTCTGACAGTTCACTTGACACTGGTAGATCTTCAGTGACTCTATCAACAACAGTGGCCAACTGTTCATTTGTTACATCAACTGAACTTGTATTTTCAGCTTTTTCTTTTTGAGAACCATCTTCTTCAGCTTGACAAGTGCCTGAACATACCTTGCTACCTTCACTAACATCAGGTGCTTCATCAGCTCCATGACACACATCCTCTACCATTGTGACATCACAGGGCGTGTCTTCTTTAGCAACCAGCTCATCAGTCACTAGCTGGTCACCTCTGTCCTCAGGAGATAGCTCTACATCCATATCAGTGGCAGTGTGATCAGCTGGTGCAGTATCAGTACAGTTTTCATTGAGCACAACCTGGCTCTCATCAACACTTGACAGTCTTTCTTCTACAGACTTTGGCTCATCAGTATCTTTATTACCCGGCTGTGGGGGTGATGTTACATTATCAATAGCTGCCAACACAGCTATGTTTTCTTGTGAGTTATCCTTGTCTGTTGCAGCTTCTAACACAGATGCACTTGTAACATTCAAAGAATCTTCAACAACATCCATGTGCTTTTCCTCTGTTTCCATAGCGATACAAGCATCAGAACATTCTTCCACTACTTTATCTTGTTCTTTTATCAGCTCGTCTCCTTCAGCATTAGCTGTCACTCCTGATGACTGGAAGGTTTCATCAACTTTTTCATCTGAAGCTGTCGCTGCCTGTTCATTGACAGCTTCAACCCCTGCACATGTTGTCTGACATGAACTGCCATCTTTTTCTTCACAGCTGACATCCATTTTGTCAGGACCACTGTCTCCCTCTCCACCTTGATGAGTCTCTGTACTCTCTTCACTTGAGACTTCATTCAATGAACTCTCAGAACAAACGGCTGTGTGCACTCTGTCTACAATGTCTTCCAACACCATCTCAACAACTACTTTAGTGTTCTCTTCCTTTCCAGCACCTGCTTCCCTCTCTTCATTGTTGGTTAATTCAGGTACTGTAGAAGTTTCTGTATCTTCAGTTTCTGCCTGGCCAGTGGGTTCAGGTTTAGTAAAATGAATAGTCATATTTGTATCCAATACTATCAGGGATACTGATGCATCATCCTCTGTTGGTTTGGCTAACACATTATCCTCTGTAACTTCAGCATTACAAGTTTCTACTACTTTAGAAGTGTCCATTTCATTAACACCAACACCCTGTATTGTGTTCTCTTTCTCACCAACACTTGTCACTGTTTCTGTCTTATCTTTGTCAACAACTCCAATGATTGGAGTGTCAACAACATGCTCTTGTTCCCCAGCCTTTACCCTGATCTTTGCTTTGTATCGATTTTTGTTAACAGCAAGTCCTAGAGTCTCCATACATTTCAATTTCAGCTCTTCCTCCTCTTCCTCCTCAGGATCAACCATTTCTTCATTAGAGGCTGCAGTGGTAAGCTGCTGGGGATGACCAGATAAAGCTTCTACTACAGGTGTTCCATCTGTAGTATTGTGGTCAGGTAAACTTTCTTCTACAGGTGTTCCATCTGGCCTATTGTGGTCAGCTAAACCTTCTACTACAGGCGTTCCAGGTAAACTTCCTTCTACAGGTGTTCCATCTGCCTTAAAGTGGCCTAGTAAACTCTCTGCTTCAGGTACTTCCTCTGATACATGTGTTATCTCTTCAACTGGGCTGTCCTGTGACACAGGAGACAACACGATGTTGTCAGAGCCTGGTTGACTGCAGTTACCTTCTGGCTCAACTGGTGCATCTGAAGACTCTTCCTTCTGCTGTGAACTTTCAGTTGGGTCCACAGTTTCTCCTACGACCCCGTCTACTTCATCCACATCCATTTCTTCACTTTTAGGAACATAGTCAATCACTGCTTCTTTTATAGGAATTGATAAGTCAACTCCCACTGGTGGCACATTGCTTGCAGGAGTAGAATCATTCATGGCCACAGTGGAACACATTCTGTGAGTATGAGAAACACTAAGATCCAAAGCCTCATCAGAGGGCAGGGTTGAAAAGTGAGCACTTATGTTTGCCCTGCTCGTATAGGATAAATCAATAGCACACTCACTGTCAGGCACATCGTATCTTGTGAGAGATAATGCCCTGGCTTGACTGTCTACGAGTATGTCGGTGGGTATGTCAACATGACTGTAGTCTGTAACATCTATAGGCTGCTCGGCTAAAAATCTGGCTTCTTCTGTAATGATGGGCTGCTCAGTCATGGGTTCATTTAAATACTTGGTGGGTAGCTCTATTATGGTGGTTTCCTCTGTAATAGAAGGTTCTTTTGTAATGGTAGTGGACTGATTTATAATTATTGAGCATTGATCAATAATATTCGAGGATTTATCTGTAATGACAGATTGGTCTGTAATATTTAAAGATTCATCTGTAATGTTTGCTGCATGATTTGTAATTGAGGATAGCTCAGCGGTGGATATCACTGTTATATTTGGAGATTCTTTGGTTATGCTGGAGGTTTGATCATCATTGTCAGAACATTCTTTTGTTACACTGATGGGCTCATCTGCAATATTTGATGATTCTTCTGTAATGTCGTTTGACTCATCTGCAATATTTGATGATTCTTTTGCAATGTTATTTGACTGATCTGCAATATTTGATGATTCTTCTGTAATGTTGTTTGACTCATCTGCAATATTTGATGATTCTTCTGTAATGTCGTTTGACTCATCTGCAATATTTGATGATTCTTTTGTAATGTTATTTGACTCATCTTCAATATTTGATGATTCTTTTGCAATGTTATTTGACTCATCTGCAATATTTGATGATTCTTCTGTAATGTTATTTGACTCACCTTCAATATTTGATGATTCTTCTGTAATGTTATTTGACTGATCTGCAATATTTGATGATTCTTCTGTAATGTTATTTGACTGATCTGCAATATTTGATGATTCTTCTTTAACGTCCTTTAACTCATCTGCAATATTTGAAGATTCTTCTGTAAGATTTGTAGATTGATCTACAGTATTTGATGATTCTTCTTTATTATTGGATTGATCTGCAATATTTGAAGATTCTTCTGTAATGTTGATGCATTGATTTGTAATACTTGAAGATTCTTCCGCCAAGTCCTTAGGCTGATCTGTAGTGTTAGTGGATTGATCTGCAATATTTGAAGACTCTTCTGTAATGTCATTTAATTGAGCTACAATATTTGATGATTTTTCTGTCAAGTCCTTAGACTGATCTGTAATATTTGAAGATTCTTCTGTAATGTTAGTGGATTGCTCTGTGCTATCTGAGGGCTGTTCTGTAATGAGGGTCTGAGTTACATTTGTTACATCCATCCTGGCCACAGTGTCCAAGTCAAGAGGCGTCCTCCATTCACCTTCTGTTAAGTTGACCTCATTGTCTTCATCCATCTCATCCTCAACATCTTGCAGTTCAATTATCCTTTGCTCCTCTTCATCGTCATCCTCATGCTGCTCCTCTGTGTCAACTAGAATCTCTTTAGAAACACAAGCATCAGACAATACAACCTCATTAGCTATATCCTTACTATCACTGAGATTCTCATCTTTAGCAACACTGTCGTTAGATATTGGATCTGTGGAAGATGTTTTAACCTGTTCACAAGCTGGTTCATCTGGGACTGGATCAACATCACATAAATGCTCAGCATCACCTGAGGTTAATTCTTTCACATTACAGCTCTCATCAACTTGGTCAGGGTCACTCTTTGTTGTGTCACTCATTTTACTATTATCTTCAGTTTTATCTGTTTCAGCATGTTGGACTAATTGTTGACTTGTGGCATGCTTTGTGTCTGAGGTATCAGGTTCTTTTGATTCTGAAACAGGTGCAGCAGTTTCAGATTGTGTTGGTCTACACTCTGACTGAACCACATCAGTCTCTCCTGCAGGAACTTCATGGTTAATGGATGCTGCAACATTGGCCTCTGCACCAGCATCCTGGTTAGAGTTTGGCAAGTCTTGAGCAGCACCCTCAGATGATTGTGTCACATCCTCGCCAGATACTTTATTTTGTCGTCTCTGGGGTGTTGATTTCCTTCTTGAACTTCCCTTTTTTGACACACTGTCATGGGGTGAAACATTTCCTCTGACTGCTGATTCTGTATTCTCAGATATATCATCAACAACAGTGTCCTGCTGAATGCTGGCGTTTAACTGGTTGACAGCCTGCTCTATGTTTTTCATGTGAATGGCCTCAGCTTCGCTCTTGACCATCCCACTGCTTAAACTACTATTGCTGCTGTGTTTTATCTTGTCCCCATTCACACTGCTGTCCCTGCTGTGACGGCCAGTAAACTGGTTATGAAAGCCATCAATCGCTAGGCGTTTGAGTTCTTTTTTAGAAAGACTAGGATCAAATACAATTTCTGGAGCTTCTTCCTCTGCCATTTTACGACGAGATCTACGAGTTGGCTGGTGATCTGTCAACTGTTTATTCTGTGTTGCCTTTTTCCTTTGTGGTGTTTCACTGGAGAAAAAGGCAGATTAGACAACATGTATACACTTACTTAAATTGAAAAAATTATCATTTGTTATCCTAAATGCATTTAGAAAGTATATTGTGGTGCTACATATTTTAAAAACTGGGAGAGCCCTTGCCATAAGTGCCAAGAAAGTTGACACAAAACATTATCGGATTAAACTGCAAGTTCAACCTGAAGGATTCAGAAAGGAGATTTATTTCACCTGATGTGCATATCAAATTCTGATAAAAACCTATTTATTTATCTTTTTGTGACTTTTTTTTTTGACTTTCTTATGATCAAATTCTGGTAAAAACCTACCCATTTATCTCTTTGTGATTAACTTTCTTCTCAGCTTTTGGCTCTTTGTTGTTGCTCTTAGATCTGGATTTCCTCCTTTTTTTACCACTTGATTTTCTTTTAGATTTTGTAACAGTTTCTATGTACTTCCTGAAATTATTACAATTGTAATAACAAACCATTAAGTCTACAAAAACAAACAAAAAAGGCTATCTATAAATTACAAAAGTTTTCATAAACTTTCGAAACGGATGTATAAAGAAAGCTGATAAACTTTAAAAATATATCTTAACTTACGTCTCATTTTCAGAGTTTTCTGCACTTTTAATAGGTGTCTTCTTTCCAGGGGACTTTTTTCTGCCTCGTGTCGTTTTTTTCTTCATTTTCAGTTCTTCTTCAAAATCTACATCATCTTTGTCATCATCCATTGCTTCATCATCACTTTCCTGAAGCGCCTCACTGTTAACAATAAAACGTAATTTTTTAAAAATTGTTTTTACAATATTTAGCCAGACAACCTAAATTTAAAAATTAGTTTAAAAAAATACATTATGAAACAAGATGAATAATTTTATATAATGATATATTTTTAATATGTGAGATTATAAAAACTACACCAACACTCACGCTAACTCTTTCTGAGCTTCATCCTCTTCTTCTTCTTCTACCTCCTCTTCCGTAATATGTTCATTGATATCTTCATCCATTAAAACACTGTCTTCAATTTCTTCATCAGCATCTGCTTTCATAGCTCTAGCACTTAGGATTGGGTTTCTTTTTCCCTTTTCACAAGCATCATTTTCATCTATATCTTGAGGCTCTTCAACATCCTCTTCCAAATCCAATCCCTTTCTTTTTTTGCGAGTTCTTTTGTCATCATTTAACCTTAAACATTTTTTACATTTGATTATATTAATCAACAGCTTTACTTAACTGTCAAAACCTTTTTTTTGTTCTACTTTTGATTATACTGAAAATGGATACAGCATTCAGTGCTGCATTATGAAAATGTAAACTTACTTTTCTTTAGCACTAGCAGATTCAGGCATTTCCCTGTAGAGCCGAGTCCCATAAAAGTACCAGTACTTAGCTCCTTTGGCATCAACACCTAATGGCTCCACACGTAGGCTATCACCACTCAAGCCCTGAAAACAAACAATATAGAATATTTTGTTTGAAAGTTTGTACTGAAATGGCAAGGAATCTAAAGAAACCTGAATCACTTCTTTTTAAATGCAGATTATTGACATGCCAGTTAATTATAATAACTCACTGCATATTTTCAAGAAATTATTTTTTCATTGCTACTGAACTAGCAATATCCACTTTTGTATATTTGGTAACGCAGATAACTTAACCCTAAAGTCTGTAGCTGTACAATTTAAAGCATTGTATTAACTAAAGCAACTGTAGGAATATGCTGCTAGAACATCTAATTGATAAGAACAATCTTTTTACTTTCACAACACATTCAAGTACTACCTTTAACATTTCTGCAACATCATCAGCATCAAGTCTAAAGTCACAAAGAGCATGTAAGATTTCCACTCTTTGCCTTACAGGTAAACCAAGAAAGGGGGTGTCTGCCAGAGGATTTGGGCGACCAAGCTCTTGTTGCCATCGCTGTTTAAATATATCCTTCAGGAACAGGTCATAGTTGAAATACCTGAAATAAAAATAACATTTTTAATGGTGTTACTGTTTAATTAAACACCAATAACTTGAATAACACTTCTAATATATTTACAGCTGTAGGCCTATTTATGAATGTTAAAAATCAAGACTAAAGTGAAACTATTATATTTTTACTCTTCCTAAATTCTAACAATAAAGTTTATATGTACAAATAAAGTATGATACTGTCCAACAGGTTTTGAAGATTAATTTGTGACAATATCGAGAAGTCACACTAGTGGTATAAATTCAAGTCCAATAATAATCTATCACAAGGAATAAGATAACTTTGAAAAAGATATTATTCACAATTCTATCATTCCAGTTGGAAATAAGTGAAACTGTCTAATAAAAATAAAGGCAATCACATAAATTATAACTTACTTAATATCATCCCTGGCATAACATCCATTTAAGAGTTGACATATTATGTCAATGACAAGTGTACTACCTCCCAGAGCAGGTGATGTCAGAAGTGCTTCTTCTAAGTCCTAATATAAAAACATAAGATTTAGTCACTTGTTTATTATTTAACAAACATTTATAAATTTTCAAGCCATAATTTAAAAATGCTTACAGTTTAGGAAAATATTTTGAACATGTTTTTACCTCTATGTCAAAGTCACTGAAACCAAACACTGCCTTGAAGAGGGAACAAAAATGTGCTATGGCTGGAACCTCCCACCATGTATGAACTTCTGCAAAAATAATTGAAGTGATTTTATTTTTATAATCTCTTAATAAGCTAAGTAATTTGCTATGACTACTCAAAATAAACTGCTCACTGCAAATTCAAATTAGTTAGGCCTATTGTTGAGCATTTAAATTTTAGTCTACATGACTGAAAAACAATAAGTTAATAACATTAGACCCACTAGATGTATTATATCAAACGAGTGAAATAATAAATAAATAGCTTAGATTTTAGATACACTCTATAGGGCCTTGGCATTTATCTCCCTTACTTCCGATAATTGGGTAAACCAATGTCTGATAATAGATTCTTCCTTATGAAAATAGGTGTTTCATGTTGTTAGTTACTTAGTAAACTTAAAGTCTAGTTTTATGGTTAGAAATTAGGGTTAGGATTGGGGTTAAGATTGACATGAGCAAGTTAAATGTGTATTTACAAGTAAACTAACATCTCTCTTTTAAAAAGATAGTAGGCCTATTAAATTATTGGGATGATTTGAGATACTGATGTCCAATAATAGACTCTTCCATAAAATAGGTGTGTTGGGTTGTTAGAAGTATTGTAATCTCGCCTACATTTTTGGTTAGAAATTAGGGTTAGACATATGGTAGGACTATGGTTGGGGTTAGGAAGATGGTTAGCATTAACATTAGCCAGCAATGTATGTATTTAGTTAACTACCAGTAAGGGGTCAACAATAAATGATGTCACGCTTTTTTAATGAGTTTTACCTACCCCCCTCACCTCCGTCACAAAAAGCCACTAAAATGACATCACACCTTAGCCTACAACCCCCCTCAAAATTGCAGTTGAATTTTCCTTAAAACATCAATATTTTTCCAAAATCTTATCTGAACTCTCTCAACACTGAGTATTTTAATCAATTCCTATTACAATTTATTTAAACAGTTTTCTAAAATGCGAAATAACGGCTAAAGTTTTGTTTTCTAACATTACTTTTTGTTGATGCAAAAATGTGACATCCCATTATCTGAACCCCCCCCTCATCACACACCATCACCAAATTACAGACCCCCCCTCCCTATGAGTGTGACGTCTTTTATGGACAACCCCTAACCTAACACCATTTTTTTAAAAGAAGATTCTATTATCAGACACCGGTATAAAAATTCCCCCTATTATAATGTACTAGGCATGCTGCCCAGCTTCGCTTAGGCTTTCGAAAACATTGAGAATTTGAATGCTTAATTAATTCGCCCGAGGGTCGGTCTACGACCTCAAGAGTTATGAAGAGGTTCCTCCGTGGACATTTTTTTTTCGATTTATAGCTCATATAAGGCACCGGTCAGTAGAGGTCAGTTTTGACCCCCTCATCGTAGACTTTTCGGCCAACCGGCCCCCGTGCTCTGTCGCCCCAAGGCAAGATCCTGCCAAATTTCAAGCGCCTGCGGCGCCAGGAAGTGCCCTATCGGACACCCGACAATCTAGATCTAGAGTCCTAATAGAATTTTTTTTTAAGTTTAGCCCGAGCAAAATAAAAAAAAAATAGATTAACTAAGTTGACTTGGTGCGTCTCGAACCCACACCACCTGCGTGAGTTTAAGTACACTATCATCTCCGCTATATAGGCACCTTAGAAACACGGAGAATAAAAGACGTATTTTAAAATCTTAACTTACGCGAATATGCCTATTCTTTCAAATTAATTTTTTTATCCCAAATTAGCCAGTTCCAAACAAAGACTTTGTATAAAATAATTATGTCTTGAAATAGTTTAGTCCTAATATAGAAATTTATTTTTGGAATAGATTCTAGAGAAGTTAGAGTCTAAATCTAGATCTTAGCGTCTACGTCTCGATCTAGATCTAGTTATTGCGTAGATTTGTAGATTTAGATCTAGTCTAGATCTAGAATCCAAATAAATAAAATAAATTTTATGAGTTTAGGCCGGAAAAAATTGTATTGTATACATTTCATAGTGTACGTAGATCTAAATCAAATTTGAATGAAATAGTTCATTTCTTTTTATTCTAAACACAGCAGATGACGTCATTAGATAATGTATAAGCAATAGTGACATCACAGTTTTATGCGTTCTTTTTCACGTGTATTAATGCTTTTCCGGTTGCATAAATAATACTGTTTCTCTACATTCGAATACGCCTTTATTTTTTATTTTTCTTCTTTAAATAAAATTGTGGTTATACATTTAAAACATCTAACATATTATTTTCAACAAAAGTCCGTAAAAAGTTCTCGATATATCGCTGCCGATTCTGACGTGATGTCCGGCGAAAAATTTTTGCGGACAGACAGAGAGAGAGAGAGATGTGCGAACGTGGGGTATTATATATTAGGATTGTGCTCATTATCTGACACACACTGGAATACAAATACATCCCACCTTCCGATCTAAATTGATTGTTTGTCTAGTAGTCTACTATTAGATAGGACCGATCCAGGTCTAAATTGAAATCTAGATCTAGATCTGATTACTATCTATAACTAGGCCCTATTCTAAATCAGTAATTACAGACAAGGTCCATCTTAGAATATTAGACCATTTTAAACATAAATTTTAAACTCTATTGCTGAGTGAGACTTGAGGCCCCTACCTACTGTACTAAAGTAACTAAACTTTTAATATCCAGATCTAGAAATCTATCTAGATCTAGAAGCTACTAGTCTAGTACTACACTACTAGAATCTAGATCTAGATTTCTAGAGGCAGGTCTAGAAATCTAGATATCTAGATCTGACCTATCTAGATCTAGATCTAGTAAGTAGGCCCTAGCCCTGCCCTAAGCCTGGCCTATGAGAAATTTTAATTTCATCTTGAATAGTTTTACCTCTAAGACGTTCTTGTGTTTCGGAAAATGGTAGATCACTGTGCTTAATGCTTTCTGCGTCGGTGTCGTCCATTCTGTGAAATCAGAGGACTGACCCGATGCATCAATCAACTGTCAAGTCAATGGACGTAGGCTTCAGTTTTATTATTTTACGACACTACACCGTCGTAAGCTTGCTTGGGTAGTCCCGTTTATTGTCAATCGCACAGTACCTTTTGAACAATAAGTTAAATGCAACTAGCTCAACAAATGCAAATTCAAAAGTAGTTTTGAGATGATAATACAAATACGGTTTGGTGCATCTGACTACGCGCTGTCAACTATGGCGATTAAATGGTTAATATACAGTTTTATGCTCTTTTATCACGCTCCACAATATCGGCCATCTTGTTTGGGTTAGGAGGGATATGCTGTGCATTATGGGTTAGTATTGAATCAACAAGATGGCGGTCCACCAATTCAATGTTTACGATGAACATTTGTGTTAGGCCTAACCACATAGAGTCTAGCTGTGAGTGTAATTCGTACTTTTGTCTCCCAACTCAGATTTTGCCTACAGATATTTAAAGTACTGATTCTACTACTAAATTGCCCATCCCTATGAATACAATTAACATTTTATATTATTTCTCGTATTTTTATTTTCTTTTTATTTCACACCTCACCTGTTCGTAGCTGTTCAGTACTGTTCACTGCTCATTAAAAAAAAAGTAGATCTAGTAGATTTCTAGATCTAGATCTAAAAGTCAAGTGCGGGTACTGACTTACTTGAACTTGCTTGAGTGTATAAATTAGTAAATTAGATCTTAGCATAGCCTGCTAAATCTATATTAGGGCACATGACTTTTTCCCCTCCCAAAACTATTACTATGCCATAGTATGGCACAGTAACTATGCTTACCAACAGGGACAGGTCACAAACTAAATAATAATCTAGATCTAGAAATAGGGGGGGGGGGGGCTACTGAAATAGATTTAGTTAGAATACAATTACTTAGTCTACTTGAATTACAATCTGAATCTTACTAGATCTACAACCCAAGCGATTGATTTTTTGAAGAAATTGTTAAAAAAATAATGTTTTTGTTTACGTCACCTTTTCAGCTTTTTGTGAGAATAAAGGAAAATAAATGACATTCAAATCACAAGCAATCACTTATTTATTAGGCCCTAATAATGTTAATTATTATAGGCCTAATCATAAGAAAATAGGCCTAATGGAATGAGTGCCTAATGCCGCTATTCCCAGTTGACTGTGGGAATGAATAGACATTTATTATTTTATAGGCTAGCCTATATTTTTATTGGTAATTGTTTTAGGTGCGTAAAATCGGCCAAAGCTAGTAAGGCGCGAAAAAGTTGCTTCATTGGTAAGGCTTTATTAGAAGTATATTGTGATATATTTGTGTCAAATATTAGAGATAACTGAATATTAATTATTAAACCAAAATCAGTTGCTAAATTTATCAATATAGGTCAGAAATTAACTTTAAACAGCAGTGTTTGCGAGGCAAGATTTGCAATATAAACAGCTGCCACCTGTAAGTTAGAGTGCTTTCCCCTGAAACTCTAACTATAATTTTACCAAAAAAAAACTTAAACAAGATGGGTGCTAAAGTAAATGAGCTTGGTTGCATCTGATGAAAACATTGCTAGTCTTTATTTATTGCTGAAAAGTTTTAATACAATTGTCTAAAAACAGGTACATTAATGAAATTTTGAAACATTTTTGTAACTTTTTAAACATAAATCCTCCTAAAAATGTGATATAATTACTAAAATTTAATGAGTCACCTTTTTTGACATTTCTAGCCTCGGCCGATTTTACGTACCTAAAACAATAGATTAACTTATTATCATTATAGCCATAGGTAGCATAGGCCTACATAGAGTCTGGGATCTAAATCTAGGAAAAATCTAGATCTAGACATTTCCATTTGCACTATTTTGCATTTTACTTTTTTGAAGTTTTGTCACAGAAATTGAAACAACTAAGATATAAAATAAGATTATAAGCAATGTTGAACGTTAAAATTTATAGTAGTGTAAATACTTTAGGACAGGAGATTTTGCCATAGATATCTGACTTCAAAGCTTCAGTGGCTATTAATTTAATTTGGGATTTATTTATTATTATAAATTATTATACACATGAAATGTACAAGTCTATATTATTTATAACCACAAAAAAGACATATTAATACATTTACCTGTTTTCATATTATTAGGAGTGCTGTTAATCTGTAATACATTAACTATCTTCAGCGATTATAATAATTAGCCTATTTTGTAATGAATGTATTGAAAAATGAGTATTCTGCCTAAAACCGTATTAAAAATACACAAACCTTTTATAGATATCATTTATTTTATTAGGCTTTTTAAATCATAATTTGTGAATGTATTCATTGTTGAGTTTTGAAAATTTATAATTATAATTGAATAGCATTTTGTTTTTAGTTACAGAATGGTTAATATGCTAGACTAAAGTGTGTTAGTAACTGCATCAAAGCCTTTAAAATGGAGCCAAATCACTGGAACTACAACTTACAGTATGGGCATTCAACTTCTGGTGGCCTTCCAGCAACACACACTTCTCTCAACAGACTTGACCTTACTTCTGGTAAGAATCATAGCACAACTTTGCCCATTTTAATTTACTAGGCATGCTGCCCAGCTTCACTTAGGCTTTCGAAAACATTGAGAATTTGAATGCTTAATTAATTCGCCCGAGGGTCGGTCTACAACCTCAGGAGTTATGAAGAGGTTCCTACATGGACATTTTTTTTCAATTTATAGCTCATATAAGGCGCCGGTCAGTCGAGGTCAGTTTTGCCCCCCTCATCGTAGACTTTTTGGCCAACCGGCCCCCGTGTTCTGTCGCCCCAAGGCAAGATCCTGCCAAATTTGCGGCGCCAGGAAGTACCCTATCGGGCACCCGACAACTTTGCTTTATATATTATAGAGATTAGCAAATTGCATAGATAAACAAAGATTTCAATAAAGTAATTAAGGCCTGAAATACTTTAATATAGAAATGTATTATTTGAATAGATTCTAGATCTAGGTAGGGTCTACATCTGTGTAAGTCTAGTTTTTCCGTGAATCTAGATCATCTAGAATATCTAGATCTAGAATCCTAATAGAAATTTTTTTTTCAGTTTAGCCCGATCAAAATTGTATTGTATAAATTTTATAGCATACGTAGATCTAAATAATATTTGAATGATATAGTTCATTTCTTTTTATTCTAAACACGACAGATGATGTCATTAGTTAATGTATAAACATTAGTGACGTCACTGTTTTATGCATTCTTTTTCACAACTATAAACGCTTTTCCTGTTGCATAATTAAAACTGATTTTCTACATTCGAATACGCCTTTATTTTTTATTTTTCTTCTTTAAATAAAATTGTGGTTATACATTTAAAACATCTACCATATTATTTTCAACAAAAGTCCGTAGCAAGTTCTCCATATATCGCTGAAGATTCTGACGCGCTATCTGGTGAAAATATTTTGCGGACAGAGAGCGAGAGAAGTGCGCACATGGGCTTTTATATATTAGGATTTTTCTAATTACAGTTTAGACTACATTTTCCTCTTCAGTTTAGCCATTAAGGGTTAACAGCACAATTTTAAAAACAATCGCTAAAGAAGCTTTGGGATTAACATCTTGTAAAGCTTAGCAATCCATAGGGCAGATGAAGTAAGTTCTTATGTTTCTTCACCTCAGCATTTGAAGGGATGGTGTGGTAAGCCACCTTTCTTTCCCTCAACGTGAGCCATGTACCTATCAGAGCTAGGTGGACTCAATGACAACCTGCAGTCCTGCGTCTGGACCCAGATTTGAACTCGAGACCTTCAGGCTAGCAGACGAATGGTCTACTGTCTGCCCCCACACTTCCCAAAAAGTGCCAACAGTATAGTTAGTAACTGTCGTGACATTAAGTGTGTTATATTTTAAACAGCAATAAAATTGCCTCTATCTACATGAATAAACAAATATGGTAATATGTTTTACTTCTAGGACTTGGTTTGACTCACAGCCTACAAGCCTCTCATGGCTCTCTTAGTGGCAGGTCTATGGCAAGTGTTAATTATGGCTTGGGAGTTCCAGTTCTAGAAACTATGTCATCCATTAATTCTGGGATTTCCAGCCAGCAGAGCCATAAAGGTATGTCACTAGGTCAAGGTCAACTAGTGTTTGAGCCTCAACTCCGTGTCCAAGCCGAGCAGCAGTCACCAACTTACAGGGGCTACGACAGTTCCAAAGCTCTGAGAGCAGACAGTCTGGCAAGGGAATCAGCGGCCAGGAATCAACTCTTGGAGGCAGCAGCTGCAGCCAGGATGTGGGGCCCATCCTCATCCTTGTACAACCAGTTTGGCTCCATTTTGTCTGAGGTCTCTGGCCCAACCGTTACCACCTTGTCATCACCAGTTTCTGGAACTGGAAGTATTATCTCCCCCAAGTCCAATCAAATTCAGATGCACGATCCGCCACCTGCTCACAGCTCTAACACCAGGCACATACAAAGAAATCTCCACTCCACTGAGCTCTTATATGGCAGGAGCACAGAGTCCTTGATCCCATCAGGCCTGACTCAGATCTCTGTTTACAGCTCCAGTGGTCTCAGTAAACAAACTTTAGTCAACAGTCAACAGCAGGTCTTACACAGACATGCTTCCTTGCACAACCAACAGTCCTATGCATCTCATAATGATATTGAAGACTTATCCTCCAACTCTCAAAACCAACCCTATGGTTCATATGCAAATCTTTCAGTCAATGACTCTCAAGACTTTTCCCCCACACAATTGTCAGGGGACATCAATTACGAAGCTGTGAGCCCTGCCTCTTCTATGAATGAAAGTTCCCAGGCAAATCAAGAGCATTCTTCATTTTCTATTGTACAGTTTCCTGACTTGGCCAATCTGACCTCTGAGCACGCCCACACCCTGGCTGATAAATTCCAGGAAAATGATTTCCGTTTGAAAATTGACACTCGAGCTCAACAACAGCATGAGATTTTATCATCCCACCTGGGACAGCGCCAAGATCTAAGCAGTGCTTTAAAAATTCCTAAAGACATGCCCAACCTGCAGATGTTATCAATGCCAGGGAATCAGCGTGGCAGCCAGTTCCAGCAGCTGTGGATGGGTAACTGCATGAGCATGCCCCAGAGCCAGATCTCCATCAGCTCCCCTGACAGCCTCATCCAGGTCTCACAGCACAACTCTCTGACCACATCCTCCATGCAGCAGCCCCCTGCCCCTATCCCCATCCAGGCTCTGGCAGACTCTACAACCAAACCGAAGCGCCCCAGGAGCAGGAAAAAGAAAGAGCCAAATCAGCCCCAAAGCCCAGGCAGTGAGATAAAAAAATCCCCCGTGTCTATGTCCCACAACATTCTCAACCTCCCCCCTAGCTCTCCTCATGTTTCCACCCTCCCCATGGCATCTCATGTCAGCCAGACTAATCAGATGCAGGGGTACCGGAACTCTAATAACAATCAGTTTCTCTCGAGGGATATCCAGAGAGCTCAAACCCCTTCCATGCCTCAAAACTATTCCATCCAGGATCACCAGAGCCATGGCTACCCTCTTGAAGCAAGTCCCAAGTTAACTGTAGGGCAGAACCAGAATCTAATAAGAAATCAAAATGAATTTATTCTGCCCAATCGTCTTGTCAGTGAAAAGACTTCGAATTCTTACAAGCAAGCTCAGAGAAAATCTGTTGACGTCAGTTCAAAAAGCAATAACTTATCAAATCAGGTATACAGATCCAACATTCCAGATAACCAACAGCATTTGCAGACTTACGCTAGCCACACTATGATGGCTAGCAGTGGGCAGCACAGAGTGTCGCCCATGCAGGACAATCGCACGGGTATTGGAAGGATGCAGGGTTATTCAGAGCTCTCCTCACAACAAAAGATGGCTAGTCAAATGTCCCCTCTAGAACAGCTGTCTCCACAGAGTGCCGACAGTAGTGGTTATAGCAATAAAATGAATAGTTCCGGACACATTCTGACCTCTGGAATCATTAGCTCTCAGTCCATACCTATGTCTCATTCCCCCATGGACTCTAGACCTGTGAGTGTTGAGCCTTCAGCAATGCATGCATACGAGCAGGCTCACTCTGCTGGGTTGATAGATGCCCAGGACTCTGCTCAGTTCCAGTTGGATTTCTCAGGGCAGCCTTTCCTGGAACAGTTGGTTAGTGTCCATGCTCCACTCACTGTCCATTCAGGCAGTTATGGTCAGAGTGCTGAGAATGGAGAAGTTGTCTTCACAACTTTGGTCTCACCTGCAGACAGCGCAAGGCTTCATCAGCATCACGACTCAGCCAGTAATGATGGCTTCAGGCCTACTTACCATGGTGAGGCTGTTCATGAAATAAGGCCTATAGGCTCCATAGGAGGCCATCTTGGAATGGAGGATGTTACCTTTAATGCCTTTTTTGATAACCAAAGAGAATTAGACACAGACGATACCATGAGCATTCACCAAGGCTCACACTCAACACCTGAGTCTGATAAAATGAGCCTGACATTTGTGCCACGTGTTGTTGAAGATGATGAGTTAAGTCACTTCACTCAACCTGGTCTAGCCCAACCTGTCATGGTTAAAAAGGAGATCCATGAACCTAAGCCCCAGCCTAAAGACTCCTTCCAGAACTCTTTCTTAAGCTACTTACAAGGTCATAAGCAGGAGACCCTGTCCAGTGTTTCTTCCTCTGCTGTTACCAAAAAACCCCAGCTTCCTAAATACATCCCAGAACCACGACGTCCAAAGCCTGTCCAGCCCCCGAGAGAAAGCTTAAACTTATCTGATGCTGAAGACAGCACCAGCAAATTCAAAGACTCTTCCATGTTCAGTGACAATGACTCCTCTCACAAAAGTGAGAGCGACAGAGAAGGTTATTCCGTTCAGAGAACTAGTGAACTTGCAGTCAAAATCACTTTGCCAAAGAATAAGAAAAAAAATAGGTTCGGGCCTTTCGCTGAATCTTCATTACTTAAAGATAGCATGCGCAAAAATAAGGAGAGTGCATCAAAACGTAAAAGGAAAAAAGGCAAGCACAGAGTGGGTTCAGAAGGTGAGGATTTATGGCCTGCCGATGGATCAGATGATGACATGCCCTCAAGACCAGAAGTTGTTAGAGAATCTACCCCACCTCCAGTCAGAACATCCATTGGCAGAAAAGCCAAAGAAAAATGCATAGAAAAGACTACAAAACACAGTAAGTTTTACCTTGATGTAAACAACTTAACTTACTGTAACTGTTTCTTTTATTTAGTAAACAGCCAGATCCTGAATATTTGTTTTGATATTGATGATTATACTATTTAGAAAAATCAATAATGAAATCTCTACTTAGAATTATAGGGTCAACTAAACAATTTCAAATCTTAATTTTCAGGATCTTGAAGAAAAATCTATAAATATAATAAATGGTCTATTATTTTTTTCTTTAACTCTGTAATTCCATTGCTCAGTACTCAGAAAGCTAAATTATATATTATAGCTCTTTTAAAAGTGTATAATCATTTGGATGTACACTCTAAGAATATAAATTATAATGAAGATGTAAAAACTAATTTCATATTTAGTTGTTTTTTTTTTTTTTTTTTTTACATTTTAAATTTACAATTTGATTTTTGGTAAAATTAAAAGATTTAATTGACAGAACTATTCAATCCATTTTAGTTAGCTAGCTCAGGCTCACCTTTATGGCAAGCAATAACTTGTGTTTCAGGTAAACATTCTGGATCAGAGAGTAGTTCAGATGATGACTTGTTGCCTTTTAAAGGGAAAAAAGCCACTAAAAGTGATGATTCAGATAAAAATTATGATTCTGATAAAGACCCTGTATGGATGCCATTTGATGTTGTAAGACGCTGTTACTATTTTTACCATTAATCAGTAGTTCATCAAAACTTTAAAATATATTACTATGCAGAGGCTAATACTGTTTATTACTTTCAGTAAGAATAAAAATCATGATAATTAGAAATAGGAAACAGTTAATTTAGAAATAGGCAAGAATATGAGAAAATGTTGAACCAAAACAGTTAAAAACCAACTTCTAATATTTGTTTAATTTTTTGCAAGGATCTTAAACAAGGGCATGAATTTGATGAAAAAAGAAAAAAGGCTAAGTATGTTGATTTATTTTTAACTACATTAATCATATTCATCATATAAATATTCTTATTAATTCCATAAATTTTCATTCCTTTGACCGTGAAGTATGAAGTAATCATTTATAAGTTTTGTTTAACACACTAAACAGTTTGTAGCTAAATGGTATTGGTATGAGAAGGGCTGTCCCTTGGTGGCTTGATGGTATGCTTTACTTGCAGTGTATGCTGTCAACTTGATACCTTGGTTTTTACTTTCTCGTATATACGAAGTATAGAGAAAGTATTGTAATCGTGCAAAAAAAAAAATCGAGATTTTTACAGATCTCGACGTTTTACACCTCACTGATACGGAAAAACATAATTTTGCAATCTTGTCCGTATGTCTGTGTGTGTGTGTGTCTGTGTGTGTGTCCGTGTGTAAACACGATAACTTGAGTACCGTTACAGCTAGGTTGATGAAATTTCACATATAAGTATTATATCAAAATCGTAGATCCGTATCAACTTTTGAGCGATTTCCGATAACCGGAAGTGGTACTTTTCCTACTTTGAATTTTTCAAAAGCCTATAACTTGAGTACTATTTCAGATAGATAAATGAAATTTCACATGTAAGTAAAAGATCTAATTCTCTACCTTCTGTTAAATTTTGAGTAATTTCCGTTGACTGGAAGTAGTAATTTACGCTACTTCCGATTTCTCAAAAAACTAATGTAAATTTTAAAAGTACTAATAATATTGCGCACTATTATGCGCTTTTTTATTGGGCGTTCACTTGGTGTGCAATTAATTTGTCTACGAGATTTTATTCTATTTTTAAAACTTTAAATATTTAAAATGGATTAAAAATCATGTCTATAGCCCGAGTTCCCATCCCCTGTTATATTATATAAGAATATTCGAGAAAGTTTAGGGGAGATCACTCCCGGTTTATTTAAATTGGGAAACAAACTTTTTTTTTCTTACCTTTTGTTTTTGAATAACATGACTGCAGTGGTTGTTAGAAGATGTAAACAGGATGTTTTTTGTTAATCATACACAGGCTTGCTAGATTGTTTAATGTTTTTCCTGACAATTGTTTTATACATGTTATTTAGGTAGTTTTTTTTCTGACTTGAAAGATGTGTTATACTTTTTAACACTTGTTATTTAGGCAGTTTTTCCTGACTTAAAATATATTTTATACTATTAAAAACTTGTTATTTAGACGGCGTGTTCGAACTTCAAGCACAAGATCTAACAAATCTGCACATAGAGTGCATCACTCCTCTGCTCCTAGTCACAACTCAGTTGCTGGCACTCCAACTGTTGTTAACCCCTGCAAGCCCCAGGGAGAATCTTCACTTGGGAACTCTGAGTTTAAGGTTAGGTTTATATTTTTAATGTAAATGTAATACAACATTGGTTAGTTTATGGTGGGCCATTCTTAAACTGTTAATATACAGTAATGCTTATGTTGTCTAATGGATAAATGTGGGTTGTTAAGAAAATGAACTGATTCTATTTAAAACATTACATAAGTTATACATAGTCGTTTTGTAAATGTATTTTGTGCTTTGAAACTGTAGGTTGGCATGTTTGTGATTGAAAAAAAAGACAAGCTCAGCTTTGATAGCTACCCAATCTGGCGAATAGAACCTGATAGGATACGCAAGTTTGAGTACAGGAGCTTTGGGGACACAGTGCAACATGTGGCTGTTGAAACAGTACGTGTTTTTGTATTTGATGTTTACAGCAATTGTTCTTATTATTGTCCCGTCCCCCCTCTCTTTTCCACTGTGGGGGGGGGGGGGGGGAAGGGGGGGTTGTAGCAACTCTCATTTGCCCAATAACTAGTTAGAGCTAAGTTAGACTGCACAGAAATTTATTTTCCTAACAAAACCTATTCAATTAAACCAAAACAAATTATGAACCTTTAAGCTTGACCTAGGCTTCATACCATATATTGAGGAAAAGCTGTATTGTTTAGAAAAGATTGCATGAAATGAAAAGAATTAAAGTCTTAAGAGATTTTCAAACATTTGAAGCACTTTGGTTTAGAATTTGGTTAACACTACTGTTTGCTATATAGCAGGTGTATAGTTTATTAGTATCTACTATAAGAAACTAATAACACATCCAGCATGCTAAAATAAATTAAACTCAGTGTGTGTTAGGTAGGCAAGCCCCCCCTGTGACACAGACAACAGACACTCATGCTCATGATAAAACACCTGTTACATCTCTAGCTCATCCACACATGATGCATTGGGTGTTATTGTTACAGTAACACTGATTAATGTCTCATTGGTTGTAAGCTTTCAGCTGGAAATATTGAATATTACTGAATAAGTATTACAAATTTAATATTTGCTCAAAAAAAAAAAAATGTGTGTACAATAATGTAATGAAAGTACAAAACTTAGTGTAAGATTCAGTTTGTGTTGTTATTATGTGTTTGGGATAATTCCAATTTTGGATCCCTCATTAGAACTGTGCTTATATAAGAGTTACAATTATGATTAATAAATTATTTAAAGATGTTTAAAATGTATGTATTATGTTTTGGTTTTCAGTTAGGTTTAGTGTTATCTAAAGGTTTTAATTAAGAGTGTGGTTAGTTGTTAGGTTTGCATTTAAAATTGGCATTGAGTATAGTCTGTCTTTGACTTTGCTTGGGGTTGATAAAATGAGATTTGGAGACGAGTTGGCCAAGGCTTAACTTTTAAATGCTGATATATTACTTCAGCATCACAGTATTTTTACTTTCTCATATATACGAAGTATAGAGAATGTCTTGTAATCGTGCAAAAAAAAACCATATTTTTGCAAATCTCGACGTTTTAGGGCTCCCTGAGTAAAAAAAATATAGTATTGCAATCTTGTCCGTATGTGTGTGTGTGTGTAAACACGATAACTTGAGTACCGTTACAGCTAGGTTGATGAAATTTCATAAATAAGTATTATATCAAAATCGTAGATCCATATCAACTTTTGAGCGATTTCCGATAACTGGAAGTGGAACTTTTTCTACTTTGAATTTTTCCAAAGCCTATAACTTGAGTACTATTTCAGATAGATAAATGAAATTTCAAATGTAAGTAAAAGTTCTAATTCTCTGCCTTCTATCAAATTTTGAGTGATTTCCGTCGACCGGAAGAAGTAACTTACGCTATTTTTGATTTCTCAAAAAAAAAAAAAAACCGCATGTGAATTTATAAAGTACTAATAATATCCCGCATTATTATGCACATTTTATTTGGCGTTCACTTGGTGTGCAATTCTTTTTTTTATGAGATTCTATTCTATTATAAAAAGTTTAAGTAATTAAAAATGGCTTAAAAATATTGTCTATGTCCCGAGTTGCCATCCACCATAATGTTATATTAGAATATTCGAGAAAGTTGAGGGGAGATCACTCCCGGGTTTATTTACTGAGAGACTCTGCATTGACAAATATATTGGATTAGCTTCTGTTAGGCTAAAGTTGTAACAATGGGCTTAATTTTTCTTGCCTTCATGTGTAACACTTTGTCACAAGATTGTTAACTAACTTTTTATCTGAACTAATAATTCTATTCATACTTACAGTACACCACATGGATGAAGTCTATGGAGAGCCAATTTGAACCTATAAAAGTTCATGAGGTTGAAGGGGTGAAAAATTCTGAACTTTTAACTGTCAAGGTGCTGGATGAGTGCAGACCCAAACCTCAGAGTGATAGAAGGTAGCTTCAATAATTAGATGCCACAGTTTGTTATCGACAGCACACACACACACACACACACATCTAAAGCAGTAATGTAATGTGTTAGAAGGTAGCTTCAGTAATTAGATGCCACAGTTTGTTATCGACAGCACACACACACACACACATCTAAAGCAGTAATGTAATGTGTTAGAAGGTAGCTTCAGTAATTAGATGCCACAGTTTGTTATTGACAGCACACACACACACACACTTCTAGAGCAGTAATGTAATGTGTTAGAAGGTAGCTTCAGTAATTAGATGCCACAGTTTGTTATTGACAGCACACACACACACACACTTCTAGAGCAGTAATGTAATGTGATAGAAGGTAGCTTCAGTAATTAGATGCTACAGTTTGTTATTGACAGCACACACACACACACACTTCTAGAGCAGTAATGTAATGTGTTAGAAGGTAGCTTCAGTAATTAGATGCCACAGTTTGTTATTGACAGCACACACACACACTTCTAGAGCAGTAATGTAATGTGATAGAAGGTAGCTTCAGTAATTAGATGCTACAGTTTGTTATTGACAGCACACACACACACACACACACACACTTCTAGAGCAGTAATGTAAGGTGATAGAAGGTAGCTTCAGTAATTAGATGCCACAGTTTGTTATCGACAGCACACACACACACACACACATCTAAAGCAGTAATGTAATGTGTTAGAAGGTAGCTTCAGTAATTAGATGCCACAGTTTGTTATCGACAGCACACACACACACACATCTAAAGCAGTAATGTAATGTGTTAGAAGGTAGCTTCAGTAATTAGATGCCACAGTTTGTTATTGACAGCACACACACACACACACACTTCTAGAGCAGTAATGTAATGTGTTAGAAGGTAGCTTCAGTAATTAGATGCCACAGTTTGTTATTGACAGCACACACACACACACACACTTCTAGAGCAGTAATGTAATGTGATAGAAGGTAGCTTCAGTAATTAGATGCTACAGTTTGTTATTGACAGCACACACACACACACACTTCTAGAGCAGTAATGTAATGTGATAGAAGGTAGCTTCAGTAATTAGATGCCACAGTTTGTTATTGACAGCACACACACACTTCTAGAGCAGTAATGTAATGTGATAGAAGGTAGCTTCAGTAATTAGATGCTACAGTTTGTTATTGACAGCACACACACACACACACACACACACACACTTCTAGAGCAGTAATGTAAGGTGATAGAAGGTAGCTTCAGTAATTAGATGCCACAGTTTGTTATTGACAGCACATACACACACACTTCTAGAGCAGTAATGTAATGTGATAGAAGGTAGCTTCAGTAATTAGATGCCACAGTTTGTTATTGACAGCACACACACATACTTCTAGCGCAGTAATAATAGAGATCGATGTCTGTTAGCTCTAGCATCAATGTTAATTTTCTCACTCATGTTTTCTTCCCTGAGATGTACCCAGCCAGATACAACATTGGTTATTGTAGTTTTTAATAGTACTCAATCCCACTTGTGTTGTTTCTGGATTAAAAAGTAATATTCAATCCATGGAATTGATTTTGTGTTCTCCCACCCATTAGACTGGAGACAGAGTATGAAGATGACCCACTGATTGAAACCTTCAATGTTTACCTCCAAGTGTTCCTGAGTCAAGCATTGGAGCCTAACTTTCTTTCTGTCATTCTCAACACTCAGGGTAGGTGGATCACATTTGCTTTCTGTCACTGGTCAATCTATTCTTGTCAAGTTTTATATGTGTATTTATTAATTCATGATGTGTTGTTTATTTCCAAAGAAAAATTTTATATTGATGCCCTCAATCTGATTGATGACATGATTGAAGCTAAATGTAAAGAAATAACAAGACTAGCACACTGGAAGTTAACTTTTTTGGTGGGTTCATTTTACTATTTTGTCATGAAATATTATTAAAGAAAGTATTAGTTATTCTAGGAATTGTAATATTTAGTCAATCTTATATGCATATCCACGTTTTGTCATATTATTCTTTACGGACTGACCTGCGACGTAGCATACGCCGCTATTTACCCAGCTCTACGATTGTAAACAGCTCACCAGACTGGTGGGGGTGGTCTGGAGAGCGAGGGAGGGGGAGAAACGGTGTGCCTATGTGGTGGTGTCCCACATGGTCTCTCCATGGAGAGAATTATATACGTAGATTATTTTTATTTTATAGATCAAAGTAACATTACTAGTATTATAACACCACTAGATGTATTCAAAACAAAATGTTCTTATATTTTGATCCAGTTAACAACTATTCTGTATATTTTGTCCGAATTCCTGAGTTAAAATCAATTACCTCTGTTGCCATTAGGAGTGCCTCCACAGATGTCCTTTGATGAAAGAAATAGACCGTCCCAACCTTAAACAACCCTGTCAGGTAACTGATACTCCTCTAGTGTGTGCTCAAAGTTTAATAAATGGATTATTCAATTTGTTGTTTGTTTTGTTTCTGACAAGGTATAGGTTGTGGTTAAGTATTTTTTTTTTATCGAAAAAAAAAAAGAAACTTAAGCAAGTTAGACTTACACTTGCAATACTTACATTGTTGATGATAACATCTGTAATGTTGTATCTTTAAATACACCAGGCCAGTGAAAACTCCAGTCCTCCAACTATAAAGTCTGTGATTCTCAGTGGAAACCCTTATGACAGGTTCTTATTAACAGAACAGCCACAACACAGATCTGAAGCTGCTTCAGTGAGTTTTTATAAGGCTTTGATTTAGTCAACAAACTCCGGTTGACCTTATGTGTGTGTGTGGCAAATCTTCAAACTCATACATGCTCAATCCAAACATTTAATACTCAATCTAAAAATGCATCTAAATTCTACAACATGAAAAGCTAAAATGTTGACCTACTATTTTAATTTTTTTAATACAAGAATTACTTATGAGAAGAAAAAATTAAATTCAAACCTTTATAATAAAGAGCATAAAATGCAGCGTAATTTTTTTTTTAAACCTGCTTACTTTAGTAAAAAGAATTTTGCAAACATGAAATGTCTTACATATTTTAGTGACCAGTGCTTTTACTTAAGTAAGTTTGTTTATTTTTTTATTTTCGGTGCATTTAATGTTCATTATGATGTAGGTTTTTGTATTTGTTTTATTCTATCTGTTTTAGAAGGGTTTCTGAGTTTATTTTTCAGAGATTTAAAACCTACATTAGTAATACTTCACTTATTTACAATGCTAACATTGATTATCACTAAAGATTTAGTAGATTAACAATATTCATGTTCAACATGTTTACCAAAAACCACTTTTAAAGATACTTGTCTAAAATTGAATATGTTACTACTAAAATATTGTACTGGATTCTAACACCACCAGCTATATATCTACCTTCAGGAGTTCATGATTGGCAAAGTTGCAGCCTACTATGTCAGGACATATCATTCTCTGTATCATTTTAAGTACTGGCTTAATCAGCGTTGTGATGCCAAGGTAACTATACAACATTCACATTTTTTAGACTTTTTAAAATTTATCTGTCCAACAGTCTGTATTTGTTGGACTTCAGGCCTTTTAAATTAATGTTATACGTCAAGATTTAATCATTTTGTCAGAAAAGTTGTGTTTACATATAAACTTTGTTAGTTTGCGTTTGTTAATAGAAATAAAATGATAAATTAAAAGCCTTTTCTTTTTTGTCCCTGAAGGTGAAGACAATGAAAGAAAGCAACAAGCTAGAGAATATAAGCAATGAGTTTATTTTAGACAAGTGCTTAGAGAACAGCTCCTGGGTCTTACAGGTAGATTTTTTTCTCTGAATTTCAGTATTTATAGAACTAGTTTCAATCAATTCAGAATGAATTTCAGTATTTTTTAAACTATTTTCAATCAATTCAGAAGAAATTTCAGTATTTATAGAACTATTTTCAATCAATTCAGAATGAATTTCAGATCTAAAATATTTACTTTCATTTTGCAGTCATTCGACAATTTGAAAAATTTGCTCAAGTATGGTGGAGAGGCACCACGATGAATGGCGTGATGCTTCCAGTGTTTCACATCAAGTGATTTACTATATGCAGAGTTGTTTTTTATAGTAATTTTATATCTAAAAATTCTAGTCCAAATTTTTTTATTCAATGAAATGTTTTTTTTAACCAATTTAGCTATTAAATTGGAATGAAATGGTTTCTCATTTTAAATGTATGATATTTATTAAAGAAGAAACAATAGCAAGTGCTAAAGCAAATGCTGTGAAACAAACTTCAAGAATAATCAGAAACACTACATGTAGATTGGCTTAGTACTGTTGAAGTCAAAGATGCATAGAGAACTTAAAGAAAAATCATGGCCAGTTTCTAACTATTAAGGCTTTGGAAAGGGTTCTTAAACATTAACATATTTTTAAAATATTTTCATCTAGTTAAATCAGTAGGCTAACCTGTTAAAAATTTTTTTTTAATTTTGAAGTTGTTACCATTTTGTCAATGTTAATACCAAAATTGAAGTAAACGAGAAAAGTGTTTTTAATATCATTGATTTGATATTGCCATGACTGTACTTACAACATGTAGAGAAAGCAAAGAATACCTTGTGGGATTACTCTTTGTTTCCTTGAACAGATATCGGGGGGGGGGGGGGTGTAGTAAAGAAAAATGACATGGAGGTCAGATGGCTCCTCTGTGTTGACCCATGAACCCCACCTCATTTAGTTCAGCAGATGATCTATTTTTTTTTGTTACTCTCAAAGTGGTATTCCATTGTTGCTTTATGCTTGAGTTACTAAGAAATGCTGAACTGATTCCAGCACTCCATGCCTTACCTATAAATAGTTGTACGTGCTCTAGTAAAGTTAGCTCCATGTTTCTTGTGAAAACTCCAGCTGTTGGTTTTAATATCTCAGTAGTTATTTGGAAGGGGTGGTAGCGCTTGATAATTCTAACAGTGGCTCTCACTGTTTACATGCACCAGATCTATTGATGTTATGTTTTTAACAACTTGTGTCATTGTTATCCTGTATTTTTCTCACTTTATGTATGCTTGTGTTTTCTAAAGCAGTGTAGTGGAACCATATCTGTACCATTGCTTTTTAAATGGCCAAAACCAATTAATTGGAAAAGTTATTGTCTTAATCAGTTGATTTTTTTAAAATTGTAAATATAACAAATAGTTTATTTCAAAAAAAGTTTTTTGTTATTACCATGCAATGAATTGTTCCTTCATAATATTTCACTGTACCTCTCACATTAGGCATATAACTGTTTTTATAGTTAACCACCACTAATAGGCAGGAACTCTTGTTAAAAAGCAATTAAAATACTGATTCATTTTTGCATTATTCATTTATTATAAAAAAAATTCGCAGCATAATGATTTTATAATAATGTTGATTATTATCCAAGAGGATGTAAAATACAAGTTTTCATCATTCTTTCATTGCATTTTATTGATAATCTATACCAAGATTTAATGAAATCTACATGTGAACATATACAAAGTACAGACATGAAATATGTAGTGCTGGAGACAGACCATGAAACAATTTGTAGTAATATGTTAGACAAAGTTGTTTTTTTTATCTTGAATGTATAGACATTCTTCACTGGCACTATATTATTAAAACTTTGTACATAAAACTGGGTATTTATCTTTCACACCTGTGTTATTCTATTAGCAACAAGCCTTTTGTAAAGGTATTTATTGTATAGTATCATTTAAATTGTATATATATTAAGTAAGAACATAATGCTTTCAATTGAATGTTGAGTATTGAAACTTACAGAATATATTGTTTACATCTCAACCCCACCTCCTGACAGTGTTCTGCGTAGATGACCCTGTTGTAAACTAATGCCCAGTGGTAGTATGTGTTAATGATATATATAGTATTGTGTTGTGTGTTCAAGGTTGGATCCTTCTTCTAGTGTCAGTCTAAAAGGGATGTAATAGCCTATTTATTTTATGTTACTCAGTTTTATCACTGAGATCACTACAAAATGTTATGGGTATCCAAAAGAAGTTTAAGTTGGACAAAGTGAGAACTAATTTAAAAGCAAACAGTAGACTTGTATTTGTGGTTTCTATATTTTTAGGTGCTCTTGATATGCAGTATTTGACAGAGAATTAAGTTTTAATGGTTTCTGCTCTGATCAGTTGTGCCAAATCAATTTTTAATTAATCCTTTATCATTAAAAAAAATTTCACATAATGAATTATTTATGAAGAAATTTTCTGATTTTAAAAATAGTCATATTATTTTTCTTTTTTATTATCACATAGGATAGTGAACTGTTTGCAGTTTTTTTTATCATTCACAAAAAGCAAGAAGTGTGTATGTAAATAGTTATGTGTTATTTTTATTTGACTGTATTCCAGCGTACATGTAAAATGTATCACACATGAATAAGAAGACCGATGCCTTGATGAAAACTCTCCTAATATATATAGTCATAGGGTTACTGTGATATTGAACCATTACATTCTAGTTTCAACTATCTTCTATTATTTTTTTAAAACTAATTTGAGAGTTCTGGAATGGCTATCATTTGCCTAGGTTTATAAATAAGTAAAAGTTTAAAATTCTATTTGTTCATTTGGTGCGTGGTGGTTCTCTAAGTGCTTTTATTTTTAGAAATGAATTTTTCTATCGTCTTTTCATCATTTTAAATTATGCAGTAAAAGAAAAATTTGCATTTTACTCATTTACATTTCTCTTTTTAATGCTTTTTATAGCATGGTTCAATGTCCTCTTGTTTTTTTTTTAAATTCCAGTGTTTATTTTACTTCAAATCTAAGAAAGATTTTATTTTATTTATGTGGTAATAAAAGCATGATGTTGATTGTAATGCTTGTAGTTTTTGTTTTCAATGTTTCGCATACAACTTTGAAAAATAGTAACATTGCATTTGTTGTAGAAGTATTTCAAACAGAAAATAATTACTTTAATTGCTACAAACTATCCCAGAATTGTAGATGATTATATAATAAGTTCATAAAAAGCACATTACAAAAGGGCATTTTGTTGATTGTTTTTAAAAAATGAGCTTGTTTTACGTTTTTAGATATTTTAAAATAAAGAATTCATCCAAACTTTTTATGTCAAATTGTGCTCAAAGAAGAAAGGTTTCATGTTGAAATGTAAAATGGTTTATGTAGACCTTTCTATTGCTTACTTCCTCAGGTGGCTGTTATCACAGTTATTTGGGCCATACTGTGTTTCTATGATAACATTTTATAGCAAGATGATTCTGCTCAAAAATGCTTCCTACATGGGATAGTTTAGACAGAAAAGTGCTATACACCTCGGTTACATGCTACTGCAAACATGTCTAGTTCTATAAACAGTTTCTCTTTGTTACATTTTACAAATTATTTTCAAGAAGACATTTGAATATATATGTACTTTCTCAGATTTTTGTATTGTTTTATTTTTGGAGGTTTATATAATTTATAAAAATTGTTCCTGCTTCTAATTACAGTGCTGCACCTAATTTGTTTCATGTCTCATGATGATCATGTGACTCTTGCTTTTTATTTTATTTTGTTGAAAAGTTGTTCAAGTTTCCAGGGGAATTTGTTTTTCTAAATAATTTGTTCATTTTATTTTTTAAAAATTTTCATCTTTTAATTTTAAAATATTTTTTATAAATTAACTATTTAGATAGTTAGCAATGATTTTTTTATTTTTTTTCAAAACAAATATTATAGCTTACAACTTAAATTATCACCTTTCAAATCTGCCTTATAGAAAGTTTAAAGCAAGTAATTCTTCATTCCTCTGTTGTTTTTTCTGGCATATTTCCTACTTGCAAATGTTAAAAAAAAATTAACTATATTTATTAAACGTGATATAAACATTAAAATGTTAAACTTATTTCTTACTTTATTTAGGCTTTTTTTTTAACTTACATTAATTTCTTCCGTGAATAATGTGCTTTGCATTAAACTTTTGGAAGTGTTAGAAAAAGCCAGTTTTTGAAAGTTAGCTGAACTAAGTAACCAATTAAATGTTTTAGCTAGTGGCCAACCTGGCTCTAGTCCAAAGGACTTGCCTTAGTCCAATGGGTACCTGACTCACATTCTCATGTTATGGAAAGGGAAGCCGGCTGAGCCTTGAATTGACCACACTGTCCTTTGATATGCCTAATTGACCACATTGTCCTTTCATATGCCTAGGTCACAGAAACCGGTGAACTCCGCTTCACCAGCCCCTCAGGTCCTAAATGGTATCTTTATTATTTTACTCTCTCGTTAATTGGGGGGGGGGGTATTGTAATCTTAGCAAAAATCAAAATTGATATTTTGACAAATCTTAACCTTTTACACTTCCCTGAGTCATAACAAGCCAGTTTTGCAGTCTTGTGTGTATGTGATATTGTGAACATAACGTTCAGTTAGGTGGACAAAAATTCTTCTTGTAAATCTTACATCTATCTAGTTTTCTCTCAACTAATTTCCAGTAACTGGAATTTGCAGTTACTACATATTATTAAGTACTTAGCCTGCTTAGGCTTACTCATAGCTTCTCAAAAAAAAACAATTTGATATTTCATGTACTCATAAACCAAAGCCAAGCAGTATATATTTTGTTTACACATAAAAAATGTGCAGTTTTTGTACACCAACTTACCAACCATATAGTTCTGGCATAGACGTAACTCAACCAAGCATGTGCAGTTCCTGCATCCACTGCCTGAATGAAAATCGTTTTCATGCACCAACAGCAATTCATAAAAAAATCAAGCTCTAAACAGCAACTTTTTTAAAAAAAATGTGAGTATGTTTTATTAACCCCGTGAAAATCTGTTGCTTAAAGGCTAGCACAGATTTTTAAATGTATGGTATAGGTCTGCGTGATGATTACAGTCAGTGGCGTAGGCAGGGGGGGGGGGGGTAGGGGGATCATAACCCCCCATAGACCCCTCGGTATATATATATAAAGTATAAGGGGGGTGCACATCGAAAGTTTGAGGGGGGGGGGGCAAGTCGAAAGTTTGAGGGGGGTGCAAATCGAAAGTTTGAGGGGGGGGGTGCAAATTTGGACACCCCCACCCCGCTTGAGACGATCCTGGCTACGCCACTGATTGCAGTTGTTTATTTCTAGACATGTATAGTATATATAGGCCTATATATATATTATGTCACAAGTGTAAATTGGTGTAATACTGCTAATAAAGTAATAGGACATGAAATCTTTAGTTGGGCATTCACTCCAGGGGGGGGGAGGGGAATCCAACGAAGGGGTTTTTTTTTTTTAATTTAAAAAAAAGTTGAGAAGTATTGTGTCATTTTATTAATTAGCTTATATCACTTATTACACCTAATAATCACCTATTACAAATTGTAATACTCAATCGTCTATCCCTCGTTTTGACAATATACTGTCCGATTGGCAAGACTTTTATAGAAATAGCGGGCATCAGGCATCAGTGAAAGGGTAGTCCTATGGTGGTTATTAATATTCCCTTAATAAATGTGTGTGATATTTATTTAGTATGGGTAGGGGCATCTTTTAGAGTACTTTTACCCAGATAATTCCTATGCATTATAGGAGCATCTTTAAAGTAATATGCCTAAATTTGTTACACTAATTTTCAAGGGCATTCGTAAAGTAATTATATCCATATTTATTTTTATACACTGTAGGGGCATATTTAAAGTAATCATTCGTATATTCATTAAATTATATGTTAAGGGCATCCAGTAATATACCCACTTCACTTTAAAATACATTTTGAAGGCATCCATATAGTAAGTATGCCCATCTTCATTTTGTATACTGTAACAACATCTTGAAAGTAATTATGCTTATATTCATTTAATTCATTCGAAGGGAATCCAACAGTAATTATACCCATCATCATAGTATCTAACGTTGGGGGCATCTCTAGAGCTTTTATGTACATGTTTACTATAATACATTTTAAGGGCTTCGAAAGCCCATACTACTGTTTGTGTTAAATATCTGTTTTATTACTAATTGAATCAGCCTCACTGCAGCTACCATTTGTATTTGTGTTAAATTGTAGGGGCATCCTTAAGAATTTATTCATTTTGATGCATTATATGAGCATACTTAATAAGTCACCATTAGTGGACAGAAGGCGTTACATGGGTATTAAATTTGGGGGAAAACGTCCAAGTACATTGTAAGGACATCCTCAAGAATAAACATCAACTTATTGTTTTTGATACATTGTAGTAATATCATTCAGAGTAATTGTGCCCATATTGATTTTTTATGAATAGTAGGGGCATGCTTTAAGTTAAGTAGTGTTAAAGTTAAAGTATTTTAATTCTTGGTAGAGCTATCGCTAGAGGGTACATAATATAGACCCAGTTTTATTTCAAATAATAGTAGAGCATGCATCTGTAGAGTATTTGAGCTCAAAATGGTGTAATGAAATGTGGTGGTGGTTCAGGCCATGGTCACCATTAGTCAGTAGCCTAGCGAGGGCGGGGGGGGGGGACATATGTACCCGGGCGCCGACCTTAGGAGGCGCCAAAATGGGTTGGAAAAATAAATTGAAAGGTTGAGGGGGTGCAAATCGAAAGTTTGAGGGGGGGGGGGGTGCAAATCAAAAGTTTGAGTGGGGGGGGGGGGGGGGTGCAAATCAAAATCTTGAGGGGGTGCAAATCGAAATCTTTGTCCCCGGGCACCGGGAAGGGTCGCTACGCCTCTGCCATTAGTAGATCCCCCCCCTGAACTGGAAAAAGGCGTTACATGGGTGATAAATTTGGGAGAAAACGTCCAAGTTGCAAGTAAGGTCTGACATAGCGAAGTGGGTGGTTAGACACGCCCGATGTAGAAGTGGTTTTCTTTTTAAAGTATTAAGGTGTGGTACGGCTTGCATCTCTAGCCGACCTAGGTTCACTTCTGTAGTATTCAAGATTTAAATTTTTTTAGAGTACCTCGCATCACATCTCCTTAAAGAATTGACCTTTTGACCTAGTGGTTTAGAGATAAAAATGCGAAACATCTCTAGTTCAAGGCGCACTATCACCTGTATTAATTGCACAATAGGAATTCCCAAACAGGCCAAGAGAGAAGCCTATAAATAAAGGCCTTACCGCTGTACCGCAAGGTAATACAAAACCGGATGAGACTCTATTGTATTTAACCCCCCGCCTCCCCACACACACCCGACATGTCCCCCAACTGTCACCCAGCCCCGAAGTTTCACTCATTAAAACAAGTGAGTTGTCCATTCCTAGGGCTTTAGCCGTAGTCAATGTTTTTATCTTGCTAAGTACAATTTTTACTTTCTCGTATATACGAAGTATAGAGAAAGTCTTGTAATCGTGCAAAAAAAAAAAATCGAGATTTTTACAAATCTCGACGTTTTACATCTCACTGATACGGAAAAACATAATTTTGCAATTATAATAGATTGACGACAGAAGCCTGTGGTTGTATATAACACATTTATTGGGTCTAACTACATCACGATGGAAACACACAGAGAGGACGGAAGGAAGTACACAAGGGACATCACTCAAGATAACAATATTATAAATATAACTAATACAGAAGAGTGAGTTCCCTTGACCTCACAATTATTTCAATCTATTACATCCCTTTACCCTTAGAACACAATAACACATCTCTCAATAGAACAATTGATAGTATCCTAAAATCACCAATTATATTGTAACATGAACACTATGGTAGATTACATCCTTACAAACAATGCACAATATGCTACAACATAATCAAAATACAAAACAATAATGTCAAAGTCCTTTTGACCTTTAAAATCATAGGTCTAACTTATTTGGGACTTTGATTGTCCTGTTTGACCTTCTCAGTGGCCTTTGATTTGGTGACTCAATATTCTGACCATTTGGATTCTCTATCTCAGGAGGTCTAGGATTTAAATCATTAACTCCAGAATTTACATTTTCTGACTCCAGACAACTTGGTTCACTCATATCAACAGAACTTGGTTGTGGAACAAACTGAGTTGGTGTGAACTGATCAGATTTGGTGGGATTGACAGATTCACACTTATTATCTGCACAAGTTATTTTTAACTTTATAAGACACAGGTCCTGTACATTGAACAATTTGACCTGGTATCCATTTTTCCTTTCTCCCATAATTTCTTAGATACACATTCTTATTAACACCAAATTCTCTTTCAATGAATGTTTGTCATGATTTAATGGAACTATTTTTGAATTGGCATCTGAAAGTATTATGCTGTTATTCAGATCCTTGACTGACATAGATTTCTTTGATTGATTAATTTCCTCAGGTAACCTGATAGTGCTTTTTGGTAACCAAAAATACTGTTTAAAAGTAATATTCTGGACCATATCACTTTGCAACTGTGATCCAGTATTTGAAGTGGGTGTATTAAATGGCAAAAATCTTTTTTTCTTTTCTTTTGATGTTACCCTTTTAGTTTCTGTAAGTGCTAATGATGTTAGCAAAGTTGTTTGATGATCACATTCCTTCTTACTAATGTATTCTCTTTAAAACATTTGAAATTGCCATATCACCATAATCATTTATTAAGTTACAAATACTTTGTTTAGGCAACTCTGACTGATAATGGACTGCATCTTCTCCATCTTTTATATTATCTTCACAAAAGTTTTTATTTCTTATTTAATATGGCTTTAAGTCCTCATTCACAGACTCTTCAGGCCAACCATTCTTACAGTACTCATATACTTTTATTAAGCACTCATCTTTTTGTGTTTCTCTTTTACTATCATTCACATTTATATTGGAGTTATCCATGATAGTGAAGAGAACAAATACATCTTCTGGTACATAGCTCAGGCTCTGGTTTTTTAAAGGTAATCTACTAAGACTATCTGCACTATTCTTAGATCCAGGTTTGTATTTCAATTCATAATTGTATGCAGTTAGTGTGATAGCCCATCTTTGAATCCTTGGTGAGGCATGCTCAGGTAGGGTTTTGTTTTCTCCAAATAAACCTAGCAATGGTTTATGATCTGTAAAGATGGTGAACTTCCTACCAAACAGAAACTTATGAAATTTCTTAACACCAAAAATGATGCCTAAGCCTTCCCTATCTAACTGAGAATAATTTTTCTCAGCCTGGTTCAAAGATCTACTGGCAAAAGCAATGGGTCTGTCACCCTTCTCATCCATATGGGACAAGACTGCTCCTACACCATCTGGTGAAGCATCACATGTCAATACAAGTCTTTTCCCTGGGTCATAGTGAGTTAGTAAGGTGTCAGAAGACAAAGCCTCTTTTGCTGTATTAAAAGCAGCTTCTTGTTGTTTACCCCAGTGCCAAGTTGCATTTTTCTGTAGCAGCTTGTACAGTGGTGATAGTTTACCAGACAGATTCCCTATGAACTTTGCATAGTAATTTATCAAGCCCAAAAAAGCTCTTAGTTGTTGGGTATTTTCAGGTTTGGGTGCTTCTTTAATGGCTTTTGTTTTCTCAGGTTGAGGTCTGATGCCTTGTTTGCTCAATATATAACCAAGAAAACTAATTTCTGTCAACATGAATTGACATTTATCTTTGTTTATCTTTAAACCTTTTTCACCAACAATTTTCAATACTTTATCAAGTGTTTTAAGATGTTCAGTGTCATTCTTACCAGTTATGTACACATTGTCAAAGTACACACAAACATTTGGAATGTCCTTAAAAATACTGTCCATGACAGCTTGGAAAATTCCAGGGCTAGATGATATGCCAAAACATAGTCTTTCATATTGGTAGAGTCCTTTATGTGTGTTTATTGTCGTATAGACTTTTGAATCTGGATGCAGTTCTAGTTGAGTGTAAGCATGACTAAAGTCTAATTCAGTGAATTTGTCTCCTCCTGCCAAATTCAAAGAAATTTCCTCAATGTTAGGTATAGGGTACCTATTTAGCTCTATTTGCTTATTCAGTGTAGTTTTATAGTCTCCACAAATTCTTATAGAACCATCCTTCTTTAACACTGGCACAATGGGTGTCGCCCAATCGGAATAGTCTACCTTCTTTATAATGCCATTAGATTCCAATCTACTTAGCTCATTTTCAATTTTATTCCTCATTGCATAAGGTGGAACTCTAGCTTTGCAGTATCTTGGATTTGTATCTTTAATGCTTAACTTCACTGTTCTATCATTTAGTAATCCTGAATTACCAAAAACACATTTATTTTCAGATATAACTTTATCTAGTGAAGTAAGACTAGATTCTTTTACATTCTTCAATGAACAAATACTCTCCCAATTTAACTTAAGATCACTTAACCAGTTCCTACCTAGTAATGGCGGTCCATTTCCTTCAACCACAAGAAGAGGAAGTTTAACACTTTGACCATTATAACTTACATGAACCATACACTCTCCTATTACCGGAACATTGTCACCAGTGTATGTTGTTAGACACTTGTGACATGGCTGTAGAGGCACTGATCCTCCTGTGACAGCGTCAAAATCTTTCTTTGTTATGACTGTTAGGGATGCTCCAGTGTCAAGTTGGAAGCTGATGCTCTTACCGTTGATATTAACTAGTACATTGATGGGAGCATGACTTATTGATTTCACAGAGAACAGGTTGAAATCCGGCTGCGAATCAGTTTGAGCATTTTCACAGGTAGAGTGGTTCATTGGTTGGGTTAGGTAGTCTTGGTGAGAGTTAACATAGTGCTGCCTTTGGTTGCGGTACTGTCTTGACTGGCTAGATTTAGCAACAGACGAAGACTTTGCAAAGCAGGCCTTGGCAATGTGACCTTGCTTACCGCACTTATAACAAGTTGCTAACTTGAACTTGCACCGATGAGATGCATGGGGACCTTTGCATCGATGACATTTTTGATAATTATTACTAGATTTAGATCTAGTATTTGAACGAGCAGGCTGTTTAGCATAAGTTGGAATGCTCTGATGGGGTTGATGTTTATCGACTAACCTGCTGTTTACTGCATGGATCCCTGAAGGCGTTAGAGATTTCGCCGCATCTGATGACTGCTGGTATGAAGTTGCAAGTTGTATTGCTTTTTCCAATTTTAGATCTGACTCGAGCAGCAACTTTCTTTGAATATCAGGGCTGTTTACACCTGTCACAAACTTTTCACATAGTCTGTCAGACAGCGTTTCTCCAAATTCACAGAATCTACTTAAATGACGTAAAGCAGCAACATATTCTGATATTGACTCGTTTGGTTGACGAGTCCTACTGTCAAATCTAGCTCTACATAAAAACTTTGATGGGGTAGGCGCATGGTGGTCTGTTAGCAATTTGCTCAGCTCGTTAAAGCTCTTGGTAGTTAGACTAGCTGGTGCGCATAAGTCTTTTAGTAGCCTAAATTGTTGAGGCCCTATGACTGTTAACAAAACAGCTCTCTTTTTGGCTTCTATCGTCACGTCGTTAGCTTCTAGGTAAAAGCTTAACCTCTCTAGGTAATCTTGAATGATTTCATCATTCGCATCAAATTGATTTATTTGGTCATACAGCGCCATAATTCTAGAAATAATTAGCTAATAAGCTCTAGCAAACCTCTTTTTTGCGTAAGTAGGTGCTCTTCTTAGTAGATGTTTATCCTTCGTCGCCAGTTATAATAGATTGACGACAGAAGCCTGTGGTTGTATATAACACATTTATTGGGTCTAACTACATCACGATGGAAACACACAGAGAGGACGGAAGGAAGTACACAAGGGACATCACTCAAGATAACAATATTATAAATATAACTAATACAGAAGAGTGAGTTCCCTTGACCTCACAATTATTTCAATCTATTACAGCAATCTTGTCCTTATGTCTGTGTGTCTGTAAACACGATAACTTGAGTACCGTTAGAGCTAGGTTGATGAAATTTCATATATAATATTATATAAGTATTTTATCAAAATCGTAGATCCGTATCAACTTTTGAGCGATTTCCGATAACCGGAAGTGGTACTTTTCCTACTTTGAATTTTTCAAAAGCCTATAACTTGAGTACTATTTCAGATAGATAAATGAAATTTCACATGTAAGTAAAAAAGTTCTAATTCTCTACCTTCTGTTAAATTTTGAGACATTTTCGTTGACCGGAAGTAGTAATTTACGCTACTTCCGATTTCTCAAAATGACGTCACATCGCAGCCTACACCCCCCCCCCCCATCAAAATTGCAGTTTAATCTATCTTAAACATCGATTTCCGTCTAAAATGAGCTCGGTCAACTGAGTATTTTACTAAATTTCCTTTTTTTTAAATTTCTAAAACTTGAAAGAGCGGATAAAATTCAGTTTCTAACATTAATTACTTTTTAAAATGCAAATATATGTGACGTCACACTATCTGACCCCCCCCCCCCCCCCCCTGACACCTTTATACTTTATACTATTATGGAGGACTATTATAGAGAACTATTCCAATATAACACAAACAAAAAATGTAACATGGCAATTGTCGTGCACTGGTCAGCAATTATTCTCATCAATGTTTACATAACTGATTTCATGGGCTAACTTAATTCTTCAATGCTGACACGAAGAAAGACATTTTTGGAACATTGGGCTCCAGTGGCGTAGCGAGGTCGGGTGTCACCCGGTGCGGCACTTAATGGTGTCACCCCCCCAGAGGCATAGAGACCCTTCCCAGGGACAAAGTTTCAAATTTTCGATTTGCACCCCCCCTCGAGTTTTCGATTTGCACCCCCCCTCAAAATTTCGATTTGCACCCCCCCCCTCGAGTTTTTCTCTATATATTTTGCTATTTTTTGCCTTGGTGTCACCCCCCTAAATGGTGTCACCCGGTGCGGTCCGCACCCCCCGCCCCCCCCCCCCTCGCTACGCCCCTGTTGGGCTCATTTAAAAATGTAACGTGAGATAGCTATAGTTTTCAGGATTGCCAGATTTCTGTTCTGGGGTTCTAGGCCGCCTGCCTTAAAATGTACAAAACAACACCAAAAAAAACTGCGTTTTAAAACTGACCAACAAACATCCACATCAAAATAGTGCATAAAAAATAATAAGGAATTGAATATGTTGAATAAATGAAACTAGCTGAATTACCACCCCCCACTCCATATCAAGATATCAATTTCTTTAAAAAAAACAACAAAAAAACAAACAAACAAACTACAAAGTTAAAAAAAAAATGCAACAAAAAACAACGTAATTTGCTGACAGGCACGACAATATGTAGATCTAGAATCTATGTACATCTGGCAATATAGTGTTAATCACCGTGACGCAATTAGTTGCCTGTTTGTCTCATAGCATACATATAAAATATAGTTTCCCTGCAGTAGGAATTATTGAATAAGAATTTCTTCGTAACCTCATTGATAACATATAAAATAAATATAAAAATACTTTTGCATATTTTATACAATTTAAAGATAGTTTATAATATGATAATATTTAGATAACTAAGAATTTTTTTCTGGCTTTATAAATTCCGGTTCCCGGCAAACTTTTTATTTGAGCAGCATTGGACAGCGTTTTCTCCAAAAAATAGAACGACATTTTAAGTTTAATACCTTGGATATCGACAAGTCAAGCTGAAAGGTAATTTTAAATTCAGAAATTTAACTTAACTCGTTTTGACATCATTTATCGTTCTTATTGCATGTATACTAATTCTTCAAAGTAGCTACCTTATTGTTCTACAAATCCTATTCGATGTCCCACTAAAATCTAGACAAGGCTAAAAATAAAAAATCTAATGTGAGGCCAAAAACCGCGTTAACTGGAGAAGCACTAGCCAAATAAATACGGTAATCTATCGTTCTGGATACGTAAAATCGCCCGCGACTACATTCTAGTAATGTGAAAACAGGTGACTCATTAAATTTTAATAATTATTTCACATTTTGAGGAGGATTTATATTTTGAAAAACACAAAAATGTTTCCTTGTTAGGCCCTAATTTGTTTCATTTATGCACCTGTTTTTAGACAATTGAATTAAAACTTTTCTGTAATAAATGAAGGCAAGCGATGTTTCCAACAGATGCAACCATGCTCATGTACTATAGCAGCCATCTTGTCTAAGTTTTGTTTGTAAACTTTTAGCGCAAGATTCAGGAGGAAGCCACTCTATTATACAAATGGCTGCTGTATAGCAAATCTTACTCGCAAACACTGCTGTTTAAAGTTAATTTCTGACTCATATTGATATATTTAGCCATTGATTTAGGTTTATTATTCATTCATCTACAATATTTGACACAAATATAATACGAAGTGACTACTCGGAAGAAGATTTTTCTCCCCAACGTCTCCACTTAGTCGGCAAAAGATAGCCCTGCGCATGTGCAGTGACCTATGGCTAGGGTTAGGGCTAGAATGATGGTTAGGGGTAGGATTAGAGTTAGGGATAGTGTTAGGGATAGGGTTAGGGATAGGATTAGGGTTGGTGTTAGGGTTCTGCGGTTGTAAACACGCATGCGCAGTACCGTCGAAAACATCGGCGCGTCGTAGTTTCTCTCCATTGCGCATGCGTATCCCATTCCGGCTAGCATCGGCCAATATAATAATATATCACAACATACTTCTATTAAAGCCTTGACAATGAGGTAACTGTTTCGTACACTAGAAGCCGCGGGCAATTTTTCTGCCCCCCTCCTCGGAGAAAGTCTACCACCGCCTCCCCCCCCCCCCCTCCCGCCCCGAACTAAATGAAATTTATATAGAAAATATATAGGCCTTACTTTTAACAGTGTCCGCCCCCTGAAGAAAGCCTAGGCCTATATATATTAAATCTAGATCTGGTAAATTTAAGTTAATCTTTCTAGATATCTAGATCTAGTAGGGCTTACTTAATAACTTAGATTCTAGTAATTAGTATTCTAGTAACCTAAAAAAATACAATAATACTGACTAAAATTGACTAAAATACTGAACTAGATTTAATTTGGAATTAGATCTAGTTCTTAAGTTCTACTGTATACTGTTAGACAGTAAGTGCATCTGACAGTAACTGTAAATTGAATGAAAGAAGAGTCTAGGTAATTCAAATGAAATGTTAGATAATATTTAGGCCTATATATCTTATTTTAAAATATTAAAATTAAAAACTCATGCCTAGATCTAGCTAGGGTTGTTGGTATCTGCTAAGTTTGTGAAAAAAACATGACCCGAAAACTCCCATTACTTTCTGATACTAGGCTCAAGAGATTTGGTTTTGCATATTTATGATTTATTAATTTTTGGTAATTAATTAGGCCTAAGTTTAAAAGGCTGTTTTTACCTATTCATTAAAAAGTAGGCCAATTCTAGCCGGAAAAAGATACATGCGCTATGGAGAGAAACTACGACTTGCCTTCGCGGCGATGTTTTTGATGGTACTGCGCATACGTGTGTTTACAACCGCAGAACCCTATCCCTAGCCATAACCCTAGCTCAGCTATTAAGGTCACTGCGCATGCTCAGAGCTATCTTTTGCCCACCAAATGGAGACACTGGGCCGAAAAATCATTTTCTTAGTAGTCACTTCGTAAAAAGTTAAATGGTTTCCTGTTATTTTCATAGTTTTGCTATGTGATTTTAGGCCCTCTCATGATCTGCATTCCTATACTAAAAAGGCTTATTTCAATTACCATGGAATCTCAATTTATTCAAAGGGTATTGTTTAGTTTTAGATGGAAGTAAGATCCAGATTTGATCTTGTGTACATAAAAATGTTTATTTTTTTATTTGTTGCTTAAATCTTTGAGCTATGTGCTCTAGAAATTCATTACTATATCATTCTGGTCTAAACTCTGCAGTTATGTACAATATACTACAGCAAGTAAGATGAATATGCTCATTTATACAGCTATACCATTACAAATTGGCAAATGTTAAAAAGGTTTATTTTTTACCCCTCAAGAAAAACTTCATAAAAAATTAATTTGAAATAGAAAGAAAATCTGTTTTGTTTTCTCCTGAGGGAGATCTGCAAGATTTTTATATGATATTTATCAAAATTCATACTAGATCTAGATTAATCTAGAATAATAAATGGGCCAGTAGGCCTATTAATATTAAAGTAATAATGGCAAGACATTCATGTAGACATCTGGTCCCTAGTCTAGATCTCTCTAGATCTAGAATAAATCTAGTCTAGACTAGTAAAAACAAAAATATTTAAAATAAGGAACTGAAGGCATCGAAAGGCTAGGCCTAATGGAGGCAGCTTAGTTTGACGGGTTGGGTTCTACCATTATGTTGACCAGGATAGACCTAGACTAGAAGACTAAATTGGAAATGCCTAAATTCTAAATGAATTGTTTTTCTATCTTCTGTTCTTCTAGATCTAGAATCTATTAGTAAAGTTCAATAGGTTATGTATAGCATAGATAAAGTTTATAACTGATTTTAGACTACACCTAATAAATTCATTAAGTTATTAGTAATAGATTCAGTAGTGAGCTCTGTAAAAATATGATTAATAACCTGAAAACTTTTATTATTCTGATAACTGGAATATTAGATATGCGTTTGCATTTGCATCTTATTAATATTTTAGTTTATTGTAAAAAACTAAGTCATTTCCACCAATTAAATGCACTGACTATGGGCTCCTTTCAACTAAGGTCCAGTGCAATCCTAAAATAATTATAATATAAAAACCGACTGATATAAATGCTGTCCGTAATATTACAGATTATGTTAAAATAAATATTTACTCGTGTTTGTACAAATAGATATTGTATGGAGACAGATAATCAAGAGTTAGTGCCCAATGGTGGTGCTGGGGATGGAGTAACCAAAATGGAAGTTAAACAGGAGGATTCGTTCACAAATTTTCAACTTGATGTCAAATCAGAACCTGAACAAGGTATAAAGTATCTCTATTGTCATTTTTTTTTTACTATTAGAACATATTGCCACAAGTTTTAAATTATTAAAATGTGGGGATTCACAAAAACCCAAAGTTTTTGTTTTGAATCACCTTTTTTATGTACATGTGATACCAGTAATAAAACAAATTTGTAATTGGTTGCAGATGAAACTGGAAAATCTGGTCGGCCTGTAAGAAAAAGGAAAGTAAATAGCTTGTATGAAAATTCGGACTTATCTGATGAGGTATTCATTTTTTATTTATGTAAAAAAAACTGCAACTTTTTAAAAACCCTTACCACCATGTGCATACATACTTAGATTACCCTTCCCTCATCACCTGCTGCTTTCAGTTCTATTTTTTATATACTGTTCCAACAGGTAGTTACTATAAAAACAAAACAAAGTATAAGACCTCTTACTGCAACACCATGCATAATGTTTTTTAAATAGAAGAATAATAAACGTTTATTTTTTAAGTAGAGGCATAGTCATGCTGGCTGGCTTACACATGTTGATGCAGATTTAGAACCTTACAATTACACACTACACAATCAGTCCTGGTCACTCATATTTTCTACTTCATTTACATTTCTGTTTATGTAATTCTTGAATTGTCATTTAGTCTTCCTTTGATGTTTAGAACATGACTATTGTGAGCTAAGGGATTAATATTAAAGTAATATCCAGAACTGAAGGAATTGAGAGCAAAAATGTTTTACATTACCAGTTTATTAGTGACAAGAGGTTCAGACTTCAGTTTACATTTTTTTTCTAAAAATGATAAACTTTTATTATAGATTCAAATTAAAAAAACATTTTTATAAACAGGAAACTCCAGTTATAGAAAAACCTAAGCGTGGCAGAGGAGCTTCATCAGCTTCAAAAAGAGGACGGTGAGTGTTTACAATATGATTCAGTATTTGGATTGTTGTGTTCTAAGTGTATAGGGGCCATGAGTTTTTTTAGTGCTTTATAATTTATATGCTTTTGTCTGGTTGGAAAAAATTCTCAGATAATGGATGATCATTCCTCTGTTTGGATCCTATGTATCATATATGATACACTCATTTCAAGGTCGACTAGTGAAATGTTTTTTTAAGGGAATTAACTGAGATAACCAATCTACCGGAATAAACAAATTTTGCTTTCGGGTGTAATGCGGCCATTCAAGCATCAATTACTTCTTTTTTTAAAGACATCCCAAGTTTTTGACATCTTCTGTACTCACCATAACATTAAAATCTATTTCTGTATGAAGGTGAGTTTTGCTATCTGTTTTTTTTATTTCATCAGTGTTTATTAGTTTAAATTTGTATGTTTAATAAACAAAAGCTGTGTAGTTTACTTAAGTGTAACACATATGATACACAAGGAAACCTTGTTTTTGAAGAGGTGTATTTATTTACTTACGTTTTTCTGTCAACCTTATGTAGTAAGGGCAAATAATATACCATTTATGTTATTTTCAATATTTTATTATAATACAGTTTTAACAATTCTATTTTGATCTTTTTTTTTTAGATATACTAAGTCAAGGTATGAAAGCTTTCAAGATATTCTTGATATTTCTCTGGATGGTAGTGAATTAGAATCATCCCCTAATGATGAAGAGTACTTTCCAAGTGACTCTGAGACTGGTGACTCAGATGATCCAGGTGAATCCCAGATACTACAAACCTTTTGGGAGTTGGATGATGACATGTCGTTATCAACAGTGTTTAAGTTGGCCAACACTGAAGAGGATTTTGAGATCTTTTCAAATCAAAGTCAAGACAATTCTTATAGCATCAGTGCAAATCCAACTGGAAGCAAAAGAAAATACAAATGGATTGATAAACCCTTTCAAACCGTCGACACAGTTTTAGATAATGATAAAGAACTAATACATTGTGATTTGAAAACCCCACTGCAATTTTTTAAAACATTAATAACAGATGAAATGTTAGAGAATATTGCAACTCATACAAATATTTACTCATTACAAAATAACGGAGTGGATATAAATGCAACACAAAAAGAAATAGAGACCTTCATAGGAATGTATCTACGAATGGGTATCCTCAGAGCTCATAGGATTCGAGCATATTGGAAGGCAAATACTCGTTATGGTCCAGTTGCTGATAGTATGCCATGTAGAAGATTTGAAAGCTTGTTATCAAATTTATATTTCACTAATAGCGATGGTATCAGTGAGGAACAGAAAAAAGATAAGGTTTGGAAACTACGACCATGGCTGGATGCTCTTCAGGCCAATTTGGACAAAATCCCACCTGAGGAACATCAGTCAGTTGTTCAGATTACTGTCCCGTTTAAAGGAAGGAGTTCAATAAAGCACCACATTCGCAATAAAGCACATCGTTGGGGGCTAGTGTTGTGGGGCAGGTGTGGGGCCTCAGGGATTCTATATCAGTTTGATGTGTACCAGGGTGTGCCTGATGACATATCCCATCTTGGTGCAGCAGGGGATGTCTTCATGAAGATGACATCAAAATTAGAATCTGGGAAAGGATACAAGGTTTTAGGTGATAATTTCTTCACTAGCTTGGCTCTTGTTGAAAAACTAAAGGAAAGATGTATTTATTATGTAGGGACTATTAACTCCAAAAAACTAAAAGGCTGTACTCTTCTGTCAGAAGAAGAGTTGAAAAAAAGAGGAAGAGGATCGTTTGACCAGAAAGTTGAAGCAGCTAGCAACACAGTTGTTGTTCGCTGGTTTGATAATGAAACTCTGGATTTAGTCTCGTCATATGCTGGTATTGAGCCACAGTCACAAGTGTCTTGTTGGGACTCAAAAGAAAAGAAAAAGATAATGGTTAATCACCCGGCTATTGTTCAGGAATATAATAAGTTTATGAGTGGTATCCATCTCCACGATTCATTAACAACCTTGTATAAATACCCAATCAAGTCCAAGCATTGGTACATGTACATATTTTTCCATAGTATATCTATAGCTGTGGTTAATTCTTGGCTTTGCTACAAAAGAAACTGTAATTTATTAGGACAAAAATGTATGAAGTTGAATGACTTTCAAGCAGATGTAGCAACTGGGCTTATAAACTTTAAACGCCCTGTTTCTCAGCTTCCCACTCCAATAAAAACAACAATACGGCATGCAAAATTCAATACTGTTCGCCAGGTTGTGGGTGTCCCCACCGATGATGTCAAATTTGATGGTGTGGACCACTTGCCAGGTTATACAACTAGAGGTCGCTGCAAAGTTAGCAGCTGCAGTGGTTTTTGTCATACAATCTGTTTCAAGTGTGGTGTGAGATTGTGTTTAAACAGGGATAGGAACTGCTTTTGGACTTTTCACAAAATTCAGCAATAAATTGTAAAAGACTTATGTTTGTTGATTTATTTTTTTTCCTCTTCTACCCACATTTTTTTTTTATAATTGACTTGATGTCTTTCTGCTGGTCAGATCCAAACCCTTTGAACTTTATAAACTTACTGAACAGCCTTGCAAATATATTATCTACCTTTGTTTCAACATTTTCCACTGTACTTTAAAATAGTTTTATTTAAAAATAAATTAGTATTTTCATCAAATAAGTTATTTTATATACAATAAAAGACATTAGGCACAGTGTGAGAATTATTACATCACCAATAAATTGAATAAGTGGTTTTTTTTTTTACAGAAAGATTTGTTCAATAATTTGTTGGAAGAACAATTTTTGTCAAAAGTCCATAGTTGTTTTGTCTTTTTTCTCTTCCCATTTCCCTCATCTCAACAGTGCTATCATCATAGGGCTAACGTCTCCTGACACTCTTTTCAGCTGTTCCTGATTCCTTCCTATCCTTTTTGCCTCCTGAGTCGACCTCTGCTTGGCCTTGAGGGTTCCACACCAAGGCCTGTGTGGCTCTATTGCCAGCTTCCTTCCTAATCTTGTGCCCAATCCATCACCTTTCTCTCTCCATAATTTGCCTTATTGTTTCCTTTCCACACATCTTAAGAGTTGTATGATAAACATCAATTAATATACACAGAGTGCAAAGTTAATTTAAAAAGTTTGTAATGAATGACAATAATCTAACTGGTAGTCATACATGTCAATTATTTACCAATCAGTTCTATGGTAGTTGATAAAATGCAAGGATAAGATTATATTACAAATATAATATATATATATATATATATATATATATATAAAATAACAATATAATAATAATAATAATAGTACTGAACAAGCAAAAGGTTTCTAAAGAATTTTGCCTTGTCCTGGCTCAGAGCTACAACTTGAGTGTGTAGTCAGGTTGTTTGTCCTAAAAAATAACTGCTCATGTCAGGCTACGCCCAGGATCAACTAATACCTAGGTCAGACGAGTAGTGGGCTGCATCGCAAGCAGTTGAAGAGGTTGGAAATACAGGCATGGGGGGGGGGGGGGGAGGTCATAAGAGTAAAGCCACTGATAAAGTATACAATTATAGAGCAGATTCTGAATTATTTTTAAATCACTGAGTCTAAAAGTGTAGCATAAAGCATTTGATTGCAACCAAAAAAAAGGCAGATTTTGAAATATTCACCATTTTATAAATAGCGGTAGTTCACTTAAGGTAATTCACGCTGCTGTTACAAACTAGAGATTTGGGGGGGGGGGGGAGAGATAACTTGCGCCCATTTATACATTTATCACATTTACAGTTTCTGTAAATTGATTATTTGGAGTTCCTGTATGAGATTATTTGATGAATTATATTTCCAGTGGAAGAGGCAGAGGCAAATCAGCAGATATGCCTGCTAATATGGCTGATCCTTCTCGTAGTCCCAGAATTGTGTATGTATTTTTCTTTTATTTGTGGTAGTAGAGTTTGTTCATGCTCCACTTTTTAATCAAAAGCCTTTAAAGGGAACATGTTTAATAGCTAAAGAGGGATCTTTTGTCATCAGGCTAAAGAGGGATCTTTTGTCATATCATATGTCTAAAGATCCCCATAAACTAATAACATGGTTCATTTATTTTCTTTTTATAGAAATATATGTTTGTTACCTTTTTAGAGTCAAGCAAATACCATACTAGTAACAAGTTAGTTTATGTTTATAAATAATTTTGCTTTATTTTTGTTATTGTTACAAATTTTATTTTATTAAAATTAAACACGTTTGGTTTTTTTCACCCCAATACTCTGTCATGTGTATAAACATAGTATGTTTGACATTTATTTCTCTCAGCCTTAAAAAGATAGGTGCTGGGTCTGAAGAAACTCTTGCACCGGACCAAATTAAAACTGATGCAGAGACACCAAAACCTACCCGTGGCAGAGGAAGGGGGAGGGGAAGAGGCCGTGGTGCATCAGCAACAAAAAGCACTCCTAAAGTTAAAGCTGAACAAGATGAAGAGGAGGAGGAGGAGGAAGAATTTGAAATGGAAGAAGAGCTGGATGATGAAGACGAGGATGAAGATTTTGTTCCAAAGAAAAAAGCAGGCAAACAAGCAAAGCAAACATTCACAAGAGGAAAGAAGGGCAGACCGAAAAAGACAAAGCCAGTTCCAGAATCTGATCAGGATTTTGAGGAAGATGAAGAAAATGAAGAGGATGAAGAAGATGAAGATGAAGAGAATGGAGCTAATGAAACTGGCGGAGACAATGCCACAGATAGTAATCCAAACTCTGTCAAGGTAATATTTGAAGTTATTCTCCTACATATTTAATGTTACTTATCTAAAATTACATTCATCAAGAATAGATGTACTCAATTTATGTCATTCTATGATATTTATACATTTTTAATTCTTTAGACTGGGCAGTATCTTATTGAAAAAAGTGATACCAGGAGACTTGAAAATTTCCCCATTTGGAGAATGGAAGGACCCAACATGCTTAGAAAATTTGAATTGGTTGTAATTGATGGCAGAGTGAGGCATAGATCCTTGTATGCTGTAAGTTCCTCTTTTAACAAAATTAAATGAATTATTTAGCAATTGTTTAGCTTGCTGAGTTTCTTTAAGTATAACTATTTTGAATTTTCAATAGAGTTCTACTCAATGCTGTAAAAAAAAAATTGTTGTTGTTTATTTATTCTCATTATTTACAACTTCTTCTCTTAGTATTCATCATGGGCTCAGCATATGATAGATCTATATGAAAAGATACAGATTCAACAAATATCTTCACAAGATGGCGAAACAGTAGTAGAAATAAAGGAAGAATGTATGCCTCAGCCACCAACACTTGAAAGGTTTGAGGATAAAAATAATTATATGGAATAGTAACAAGCTCAATAGTGACTAGTTAGTGTATAAATAAGACAAACATTGATTAGTCTCAATTAATTTCAGTCTTCAAGAAAAATTTGCTAACGATGAACTCCTGAACAAATACTACTTCTATATTGAGGCCCTGATTAGACAGGCAGTTGACAATAACTTTTTGAAAAAAATCAAAACTGAAGAAGGTTAGTCTATTTTTTTTCTTACTTACACTATTAGTTTTCATATCTTTTAGAGTTCCATTCTATCATAGAGATATATTTTTTTTTCACAGACATGCAATACATTGAGCCAATCAACTTTATTGACAACATGATAAGAGAAAAAATCACATTCATTGAATCACAAGTTAGCATGAAGGAAGAGTTCAAGGTAAGAAATTATTATAACATGTTGACAGTGGTTTCTGCTCAATAACGCCTGCATTTTCTTGACCATTTTTGAAATATGTAATATTTGCATCTCAAATAGTGATCTTGCTTAGTACACTAGTGTTATTTATTATTCCTAGTTCTGGCAGCTTTTTTTATAGCTAGATAAATTAGTAAGAGCAAATGTATGAATGGAAATATAATAATGGTGATACATCTATCAAATAACACTCAAGTTCTTGTTTATTTTTAGAATCGAGTGAGAAATTGTCCAAACATGAAAAGTATCAAGCGCCAGAATTGGTCACAGACTGACCAGGCTACTACAAATAAAACCAGTGAGAAAGGTGTGCGCTCTGTCCTAATGTTCGGTTATGGATATGACCCTTTTTTCCTGGAGGAGGATAAGTCAAAAGGTGTTGAAGTAGCTCAGGTACGTTAGATATTTGCTTTATTCATATTGATGTTTGTCATGTTTCTTAACACTCTCACTAGAGTAGCAGTTTATTCAATTCATATCCAAGTCTAGAGTAATGTATGTATGTCACAAGTCAACACATTATGTTAGTAATGTTTGCATTTCACAAGTCAACTTGTAATGTTTGTATATTAATTTCACCTATTAACATTTTCAGGAAGTGGTGGTTGGCAGCACTATGGAAGAGTATCTAAGTTCCTATCATGGACTCACCCATTTTAAATTCATTTTGTTAAGAAGATGTCAAGATAAGGTTTGTTTACTTTATGACCTACTCAACTCTGTCATTTTTATCTACCATCCTGACTTAAACTTTTTTAAAAGACCAAAATATGACTGCTCTATAGATTAACTCATTCCCTCCTAAGTCCTCACTTCCAGTTTACAAATCCATTCCTGAACAAAAGGAAGCTACTTCGTTTTTTATAACATGTATTTTAAAAAAAAAATTATTTTACTATCCAATAATTAATCATTTCAATATTACAAAGACGAATGCTCTCAGATAAATATAACAATACTGGCATAACAACATAAAACAAGTTTTAAAAAAAAGGAAAATCAACAAAAAGTGTACATGTAATATTTATTCAACACAAAAAATCACAGCTAGAACCACGTTTTGAAAGTGAACCAAACAAGATAAAAACTTCTGGTTTTTAAAATTGTAATCTTGTGGATTCTCGCCTCTACGTGGTTACCGGTACTAATCTCGGGCATGTAAGATTTCAATATATAGTTGAAAAGTAGGGGGTGTGGCCAGATGCATCAGGCGGAACAGCCAGAGGACGCATTTAGTCACATCCCGCGGGAATGAGTTTAAAGATTGCAAGATAAAACCAACAGTGTTGCTAATTTTTCTATATGCCTGGGCCTGAACATCCACTGAGGGAAAAGTGAAGTTCTCAAAGTCAATGCATCAAACAGCACCCCTTTAACATTGTCAGACAAAGCCCTAGAAGAGGTGGATAGATTCACCTACCTTGGAAGTATTGTTGATAATCAGGGCACAAGGCAAGAACAGTCTTCAACCAACTAAATAATGTTTGGGGGACTGGAGATTTAACCCTTGGAATAAAAATCCTGGCCTTCAACACACTAGAGCTGAGACATTGAGAAAAATTGCAACAAATAAGAAGAAAATATAATAATTTATAAACGCATACCTCTGAAAGATCCTTCAAATACGCTGGCCTAAAACCATTAGGAATGAGGTACTATGGCAATAGACAAATCAACTGCCAGCTGAAGAATAGATCAACCCTACAGAGAAAATGGAAATGGATTGACCACATACTCTGAAAGCCTTGACCCAGCATAACAAGACAGCCCTCACCTGGAATCCACAGGGCAAAAGGGAAAGAGGCAGACCAAGAAAGACCTGGAGATGAGGACCTTGAAGAAGACACCAAGAAGGTTGAATACACCTGGGAACAGTTGGAGAGACTAGCCCAGGACAGAGAGGCCTGGGAAAACTCTTGTCAGCGGCCTAACCTAACCAAACCATAGATTAAAAGAGATTTACTGGTGACATAAAAAGTAGGAAGATTTTTGTATCAACTTGCTAACATGCAGCTTAGCAATGTTAAGAATCACTCATCCAGTTTTTGTGTGGAAAATGTTCCTCAGAGGTGAAAAAAAATCAAGTTTCAGCTCAGATGTATTGCTAATATAAAAATACACAGGCCTACATAGGATCTCGCAACTTAAAATTTATAACAAATCAACTGAATTGCACTGTTCCATGATTGTGTGTTAAGACTGGACTGGGATAACCCTCAGACTATCCGTTTACATTTTTCTGTTGATATTTAGTGTTTGTGGAGTCATTAAGATAAAAAAAAAACAACCTTTCTTCAGGTCAAGCTTATTGGTGCCCTAGAACCAGAGTTGGATATTTATGGAGTCCAAGCCAAATGTTTGCAAGACAAAGTTTGGATATTACAGGTAGAAACTAAAGAGATAAGAACCAATTGTGTAACATTATATCAATTTTTATTGTTTTGGACTGTAGATAAAATATAATATTATGAAATGCTTAGAGAAAAAAAATATTTTTTCCTGTGTTTTAGTAATGAAAATAAAATGTCAATTTGCACTAGATATGGAAATCAAATTGTAATGTTAATTATATTAATCAGTTTAAGAATTGAATAAATTATTTATTTCCAAAAATAGATTTATGACCAATCTAAAATATTTGTGTGAATTTAACATGACTAATAAAAACGTTTTTACATTTATTTCAGACTTTTGAAGATCTGAGAAACCTGTTAGCAAACAAAAATCTCTCGTAGTTTTTCATCTAAAACTTAAGATGAAAAGGCCATTTGCATTTGATTTTTACATTACACTTCCATTTTATTTTAAACTTCAGACCAAATATATAGTAAATAGGTACATTTTTAAAAACCTATTTTTCCTAATATAGAAAAGGCTGATGTCAGTGATGAAAGGTTGATTGAACTAAAATGACATAAGCCTGTCATTTGAAATGTTTTTTTGTTTTATTGCTTGTACATACAGTAAATCATGTTTTAGCCTTAGCTTATCAAAAGATTTGGTTAATACTGCAATTAATTAAGCTGCTTTAAGTTCTGTTGTTTCAAACTTTTTTTAATGTAGTGATTGAAATTTTTAAACCTGTTTGTATTTTTAAGCTGACTACTTTCTAAGTTACTGTTGTTTCATTTGTTTACTTTGATCATGGACCATTCTTTCATCTCTCTATAGTGTTGATTTGATGTTATGTACAAATAATGAAATGGCAGTGAGGTTATTAATTTTGTTATGTACCAGATTGTCACATGCCAGTTTAAAGACATTGAATCCCCAATCTTCATTTTCTTTTATAAAAAAATTGTCACAGGACTAAGGGATACCACCATTTGTCATTGTTAAGTGGATCTTTATTGTTCAATAAATAAAGTACCTTTTTGTATACTTCTTTTCTTTAAATGTCTTTGTTCTTAAGTTCATATTTGTTATTTTTAGAAGTGAATAGTTAACTGTTGTACAATTGATACACTTCTGCAGTCTTAACTGTATTTTGAGATGTCTGTGATAACACATAAGTATAATTTGATTTGAATACAAAATTCAGTAACATTGTGCATTTTCAAAAGTTGCTAGAGTCTTGTGCCATATTAACTTTCTTGTATTTGGGGGAAATTTTGTAGACTTACCCTGAAAAACATTGAATGTCTGTTGACATCACATGTACCACATGGGTATTTAAGCCTATTCTATATAAAGGTTTTTATCTAGTCTAGAGCAATTCTTGGTTGCTGGAAATTGTACGCTTCACTTATTTGCAGTATATCTAACGAGCCGGCCCGCGGCATAACATACGCCGCTATTAAGTTGTTGTTTTTTCTACTTTTCAGTAATTCATAATTTGTGAATTCGACAGTACCAACGCTGCCACTGAAAATATTTCTTTAAAACACTATAAGTAGCTCGTTAAGGACCGTTACCCCCCCCTACGTTTAAAATAGTTTCAAACTAAATTATCTGCCCCTAATAGTCGTCACTAAACTCGGCTCTGCTCACATTTAGAGTGAACACAGCTCACTAAGACCATGTAGGGGTGGGGTGGTAGGGAGCGCGTTTACAGCTTGTTTTCTAGCGTCTCCCAGAAGAGAATTATATATATAGATAAATTTTTACCTGTTATGTAGCTTACAAACACACCTATTTTGTTTTCCCTAGGATTAAATACAGGGGAGACTACTCATACTATACAAAGTTATCAAGGGGGATAATAGAACAAATGGGAAGTGATCGAATGTTGCTACATTCAATTACTGCACACAAGTTTAGTCACAGAAACATCATGTTGCATCTTTTTATTTTTACTTAAAAAATTTGCTTGTATTCAGCTACAACACCGTATATAATTAATCTCAACACATTCATAAAATATCATAAATAAATGTACGGACAAACTAATAAAATAACAAATCATTCAGGCATGATAGTGGCTGTAGAACATACAAAAAAGAACTGGCAAAAAGAACTCTAATGTAGAGGCTATGCAGCGAGTGTGCTCCTACTATCTTAAGAAAACAGCATGCAGAGTAAGTGAACCATATTTCAGCTAAAATCACAAAATTTTGATATCAATACATAAAGAGCAACAGTAAACAAACAGAAAGCAAGAGAAAATGATTTTATACAATGTATCAATGGGCTGTCCCTTGGACAGAAGTTTACTTTATTATTTGAATTGAGGTTTGACACATTCTAGAAGAATAATGAGGCTTAAAACATTCTTAAAGAATAATGAGGCTATTTAACTAATGCTTTAAATGGAAGTTTTCATGGGCAATTTCTCTTAACAAGTTTCCTAAAGTAGCAATATATATATAACACATTTTAAAACCTTGATGTATAATGAAAAAATGTATAAATTGTCTTAACAGATAATGTCAACTAAGAGACATAGTATTTGTAAGCAGATAGCATTTTGTGGTTTTAAGTGATAGAGCACATTGGATTTATCAAGAAATAGCATTCTACATTTAACTATAGCAGGTGTTTGAAAAAGTTTTTTTTTTTTTTAAAGAAAAACATAACATGCAGTCCTTGCTGAATTTTGTATATTTTAAAATTTATTTTTAATAACTGATGAAACTTTTCTAGTCATAAAGTTGTAGTGTGTAAAAAAAAATTGTAGGTGTTTGGTGATGCTTTGAGCTGAACACATGATGAAAATTGACGTAAAAAGTAGCTCCTGTTTGTTCTACTCAATTCTTCCACAGAAAAACTTTTAAAAATTACAAAAGATCTAAGGTGGACTAACACTTGGTCTATTTTGAAAAAGACAAAAAAAATGGCAGCACAGATCAACTAACAATGAATAGAAATGCTCAGCGTTCAGACATACAGAGTAGCATTAGACCACAGCTACAGAGGGGAAAACTTTTGTGAGGACATGATGATAAGTCTAACCTCATGAGTTATCTTTCTTGGTTAAAACATTGACATTTTTAAGACCAATCAAGTGCTCCATTTTAAAAAATGAATTTCACTGTGGAGAGAACTGAAGAGGGTCACAAAATGCTATTCCAATTAAGCTTTGTTAAAATACCTGTTTAAAAACTGTTTCCATTATAATACTGATGAGCTTTCACCATGCTTGCCAAAAATAAAAAATATCTTAGCACTATATTATAACTGAATTATGAAACTAAAGTTTCAATAAGAGAATGAAGCAAAACAAACACCATTCACACTAGATCTAGTATAATATTCATAAAATACATTCATAGAATATGGTGACATATTTTTGATGATAATAAACATGACTATTTTTATCCAGTCTACTGTAGGTAAAATATTTGAGTTTCAAGACTAACAAGTAACATAAGAAATAATGGATTACATAACACCCAAGCAATGGAATTTTTTTAAGCAGATGGGAGACAAAAACAACTAAGTAATAAATCTTTGATATGATTATTTTTTTTATAGTTACTATCTATTATGTATAAATAAAACAATACATGTACCACAAAATAATCAAGAACAGCAGTTGGGAAATCATTGTACATTTTTAAAAATGGTAGGATATTTTTTATTACCCTGCTATGATTTTGTTTACAATAAAGTGTAAGGAATAAAAAGGAGAATTATTCAGCTATATTAAATAAAAAAGTGTGTAGCTACTTGTTTATGAACAATGCCACAAGTGTTTGATACTGAGATTCTTTTGAATGCATATCATTTTTTTAAACCAAAAACTGTAAAAAGAATTAAATCAAACTTAGCGCAACATATGTCCTTGCACTGAATTTTTTTAAACTGAAGAATTTGAATGCTAAATGTTAAAAAAAAGGGCGATTACTAATCAATAATTACAACATTATGTAGAAACTATATACACTTTAGTGAAACTTTATGTTTAAACTTTTGTCTTAAATTTAAAATAAGAAATTGCTGCAGTGATCAACATATGGAGCATATACAAAGCAGACCTTTTTTTAATTTATATAAAAAATAAACTTTAAAAAATATTACAAATGATACAGTACGTGCAGGTAAAAACAAGTAGAACAAAAAAATATAATTGTTTATTATTTGAAACTACTTGAGGTTAAATAACTAGGAATAAAATGACGATGTGAACCAGACACAACCTCTTAAGGTGCTATTGCACTGTCCCTACAATCATGGCGGGTCACTTAGGAGTTGTAGACACAATCATTACACGCATGCTTTTATAGTCTTTGTATGTACAAGTCAAAATGTTTAAAGCTTTCAGGTGGTTGTTCTCTAGTTTATAAACAAATAAAATCACTGGTAACAAAATCAGGCAATACAAGTGAAGCAGTGTTAACTTTGTAACCTCTAAGTGATATTTAGCAGTAAAAAAACCAAACGATTAGATGACATGAATGCAAGAGCACTGTGCCAATTAAAACTTAGCTGCTATTTCCAGTTTGTACATTTGTTATGTTGATGGGGGCGCTTTAAAACATAAGAGACATAAGAATGATGTTTACTGGTAGATATTCAATGCTGTAGCAGTACTAACTAGTTGCAGCCTCTGTCTCCTTCACATTCTTGTTTAAACAGCTGTCTTATTGGCATGTAAAGATGGGAGCCTATTCAAGTTGGCAATGATCAAAGTAGTTGTCAAAAATGATCATGTCCCAATGGTGGTCTAAATTTATTTTTATAGGAGTCATGGGCGGGTGTGAAGAAGAAATTTAACAGCTTACAGTATGTACCTCTCTCATTAGTTAAAACAAAAAGCTCACCAGTACTTTATTGTAAATTTTGGGGGATGAGAGTGATGTCAACTAACAATTTTAATTCCACTTGGCTCAATGTAGATCACTAACAACAAGTAAAATGAGCTAAAACCTATAGAACTGAACAGTTTGTAGATCACTAACACAAACTAAAACTTGTAGAATTGAATAATTTGTTAGAAAAACAAATGCTAATCACAAGTCATCCACCTAACTGCTACCAATGTAGGCCTGAACACCCTGGAGCACCAACAAATGAATTGGTCAGGGGGAACAGAGTTGTTTCCTACTATAACAACAAATTGTTGACTGTTACCAGGTTTGGACACAAAAACTGTGGGCCACATTAAGTTCAATGTAGTGTTCATTTACAAAATCCCCATCTGCCCACAGTTTAATCTACCAGCATTAGGTGGCTGTCTTCCACAACTTGTAGTTTAAAAACTAACAACTGTAGCAGATGGCTGGATAGAAATGAATAAATGCAAATACTGGTTGTAATGAAGAAAATGATGCTGTACATAGAGCAGACAACACAAACTAGCAGACAGCTTATTCCTACATCAACTAATGCCATGTCTTTCTCACTAGCCTAGATAAATGAGGACACGTTTTTTAAATTACGCACCACTTCAGTAGAACACCTGATAGCTATAAAATATCTTTGAATATAAAATAAAACCACCCTGTCTGTTCAAATAATTGCCATTTGTAATTGAAGTATTTCCTATTCCAGCACTCTCTAGCCCAGACTAGCACATAGAATATCAAGTACAAAACAAGCAGGCAAGCAAGCAGAGAGCTGGGGGTGATTGCACAGAGCAAGGCCCTAGTCTTATGCTGGTTTGTACAAGTCATATCACTGATAAAACAATAACCATTGCCTCACTATTATGACAGACCAAATTTGGCAAAGGCAACTCAATTCATTGGTTTTAAAATACAACTTGATAAAAAAATCTGGAAGAACCAAAAACACAAACTCTTACACTGAAAAATAAAATTAAAAAGCATTTAAGACTATAAAAAACACCATGGTCCTTGTATATTTGAATGTTTTGAAAAGCTCAACTGATACAATTTCTCTCAATCCAGGCATGTACAGACAACTCATCTTTTTTTAAAATAAGTAAAAATTGATAACTTTTTCTTCACTAGTCACAGTTAAAACTTGAATGTTTTATAATAAAAAATGTCTAAAAGCTATCACACACAGACGGTCCACATCTTGACGAGGTATTCACGGATAAAGATATCGCAAATCAAACAATGGGAACAAAAAGTGATCACATGCAGTGACATTGCACTTGTTCACAAGAGAAACAGGAGGGGGTTTAAACAAAGCAAATCAAACAATCACAATGGTTTGGTAGGACAGTTTTGTACAGATAAATAATTTCATGTCAATCCTAAACACAATGTCAAAACTGTGGGGCGGCTACAACACACAGGTAGAAGAAAGAGTTGCTAATGTGACAAGGTGAGATGAATCAGAGGATGACATTGATGAACTAAGATCTGAGAAACAGGAGGAGTTAAGCCCACTCAAAGATTATGCCATGCTTGCAACTGGTCCCCTTGTAGTGAGAGAGAACCTGACAGAGGGCAGTACATAATATTCCAATAGGTTTGGCAAACAAGTGACATCCCTGATCCACGTGTTCAACAGTGCCTCTCATTTGACGCTGGCTTCCTACTGTCCACCAGCGTGGCCCCAGGGGGTGGCATGTTGGCTGCAGGGCTGGTGCCTACAGGAGATGATGTTGCAGCCGTGGCAGTCACTGTGGAAGCTGACGCAGCCGCGGCCGCTACAGCTGCTGCTGCGTTGGCTAGGGCTGTGTGTCTGCGCAAGTGTTGAGGGGATGACTGGGCGTATGTGTCTGGGGGGCTGGGCACAGCTCCGGCAGCTGTAGCCTCTCCTTCCTCCCCACTCTTGCTGTCCTTGTTGCGGAACTTCTTGCGCCAGGATGGAGCTCTGCGGAATTTTCCACCCTCACCCTGAAAACAAGATAAACAATATGGTTAGTTTGTTTTAAAAGGAGGAAAACTTGTGACATCAAATTCAGGTTTTAACAGCAATAAGTTGATCACATTTCAGAGCTATTAGATGAAATTATCAAACTATGACATAAAGCCACAATTAACCTGTGACAACACTGATATATTTTTTAATATATTTTAATTTTCAAGATTATTTTTTAGTTTTCTATATTATTGTTATTTGTTCTAGAATATCAGCATTAGTAATCTTGTTAATATGCAATATTTTTTTTAATAAAAAAAATAATCTTGTAATATTATTCTACAATTACATAGAATACCTTTTAAGGAAAGTTTATCTCTTGAATAACATAAATTTAACAAATAGGAAAATAATGTAAAGAAAATATTAATGAATACATCATTAAAAAAATTGTTCCTTATTCTTCTATCAAAATGGTATCAACATGGCTAATACATTTTTAGTATCAAGTTAGAATATCCAATGAGAAGCTCAAGCAAAGATTTAGCATGCAAAACATCCAAGCAAGTTAGTTTAACAAAAGCTTAACCACAGACATGCAGTCTCCAAACAGCTGAAGGTTTTTTTTCTCTTATATTAAAGTGGTGGTGATATTTGAAAACAGGGTTGGTTCAACCTGATGTCAAAACTAAAAAGGCAATTGTGTGCAGAGAGTATGGTGTTGGTACATGTCCTTGACACAAGCCAACACCTTCAACACACAACAGAGGTGGATGGCAAATTAGAGTGAGTTCTACACTTTCTATATGATCAAGTAGGAAAGCAATGTACACCAAATGATAGGCACCACATTATAATGATTCTATGTTTTCTGTTGACAGATGTTTGAAGGGACCATCTGTCATGGCATTGAGCCACACACCACTTCAGGATACAACAGTACAGTAACTTAGGCCAGTAAAGCACGAAGTCAGATGTGTTTTCTACCTTTTCAAAAAATCTTTTGGTCCAAATTGTTTTTTGTTTAAAAACTATTTTAGATGCTGAATCTGGATTCTCATTAACAGAATTGTTAAAATAATGGAATCATTGAGTTCAATGTTTGAAAAGCTGAGGTGCAGTGTAAAGACCAATCAACGAACAAAAGAATTTAATGGTATATTTTATGTTTGCTTTCTATAGAAGAAAATTTAATGTCAGTAAACTTTGTTGAAATAGAATTATTGCTTAAAATAGAACTTGATTGTGAAAGGAAAAGTTTGGACTAAAATGAGAATGTTGATACTGTAAACTTCTGGGAGGACAGAACTTAAAAGTGGTGCTGTTTGTTTCCTAGTTGACACCAAAATACTCAACATGATAAAACATCTTTAAATACTGAATACACTGCTCCAAGGGCCACAACCAGTGAGAGAGAAGGACTCTCAATGAGGAGCTTAAAAATATTCAAATGGTAACACTGAAAACTCCAGATGGAACAGACAATATTACAAACAGCTTGAATGAAGGTTGCAACAGAATGAATGAGTCAACCATGCCCACATACACAACCCACAGATACAGACAAACAGACAGCACACGTGGATGAAATCTCTACTCTAGCAAATCTTCTCAGTCAGTTGGTAGGAAAGGTGGGGTGCTGCAGCCTAAAAGCAATCAGCTCATGGCTCCAGGTGTGCACGTCTCGGCAGTTAGTGCAATAGAATATCAAATACTGAGCCAATAAAAACCTTCAAATTAAAAGCTCAAATATGCTAGTTATAATCTTGAATTGAAAAATAAAAAGTGTTAAAATTCTGGTAATAAATGGATAAAGAAGTCCAAATCTAGAGTAAGGATTGTCAAACATCTAGTAACAATAGCAGAGGGCAATCTCTCAGAATGTGGGGTGGTGAGAGATGGGCAGAATGTTCAATTACCTTTAGCTGTTCTCATCTGCGTTTGTTTTTTGCCTGGAGTGCAAAATAAATGTTACATAAATAAAAAGATAAATAAACAAAAACATGCACAGGAAAAAGTAGAAGCAGTAAGCCTGGAAATTTGGTTACAATTTAGTTTTTTTTTTACCATTAGAGTTTTAGTATGTGGAAATATTTTATTCTATGATCTCTTTATTAAAATTCAATTTACTTTAATAGTTCATCTTTCAGTGAATGATTCATAAAATAGTAGATAATACAAAGTAGTTAAAATAAGATGAAATTTAAAGTAGAAATCAATGAAACGTTTTGAACTTTGCCCTGTGCATGACTTCAGTAAATCTAACTAAAACAAAATGAGCAGAAAAAATGGGTGACCAAACAGTTTATCAACTAAAAACATTTTAAAAATCAGCATAATGGATACCAAAGAAAATGTGAAGAAAGCAAAGAATGAACAGGAAGATGTACAGAGATACCAAGCTAATTATAAAGAGCACATACAGACCAGGGTAGGAGACAAAGGAAAGCTTATGATAAGTTCAATGTATACAAGCAACACAACAAATGACCAGTCATGGCAAAATACGCTGAAATCTCAGCTTTATGAAAAACATTCATACGTACAGTCAGTTTATAATCATAACATATAAATACAAAAATGTAACTTTTCTTGTTGTCCTGGTGGTATAACCAATTTCTTGGCATGCACACTTTATTAAAAGAAAGAGTTTTTACACAAAACATTGACACACAAACCATGCAGACAGTAGAAGAATAAATAAATAATTTATCAATAGTAAACTTGGTCAGTCAATAATGTCTAAACATAGATCCCTTATTAGAAACAGTAAATGAAACAATGCAATACATGATTATATATATATATATATATATATATATATATATATATGTAACGAGACTTATCCTGCTCGCAGAGCCAAATGTAACGAGTCCCCGAGTCTATCCTGCCGACAACGCCAAATGTAACGAGTCTCTGGCTACCCTGCCGACAACGCCAAATGTGACCTTCCCGAGTCTAACCACTCATTCCACACAACATTGACCACAGCATAGATACTCGAAGATGCAGGTTCATTATTGATCCTTTTATTACATGAATCAAAGAATGCTTCACAATAATATAATGAATCAAGAGAGATGTTTCACAATAATAGTCTGAATCAACGGACCCCCAACAGTCCTCACTAGGCTTCATCTAACTGAATACACATGTCTAACGTCCTTCTTAACACAATATAACCAACTTGATACTGCCTGACCGAGAGAGAGAGACTGACGGACTGACTGACAGACCTTCTGAGACCGACTTTCTGAGAGACTGACTTTCTGAGAGACTGACTGAGAGAGACTTCGAGCTCAGCCGTCGCCTTCCTTATATCCCCTTCATAATCGTACTCATATTCGGTCCTATCATAATCGTAATTGTAATCGATTCTAATCGTTACATCAGACTGTTAATTACGCCGCTTCTGTCGTACAGTCCGATTTTAATAAGCCACCTGCATCCTGTCACATCAAAGTTGACAGACCGTCCCTCGTATCGCTTCCCGAGATACTACGCCTTGGCATCAGCCAACACCTGCACTGTGACGTCAGACTGTAACACGTTATGTCTCTTGGTAACTTCCCCTAGTTACATCCACCCCTGCCTTTTTTTGTGTGTTATCAACCACAAACAACGCTTGGCAGGTGCAGTCCTTCAAAGTCCATCGCACCACCGTAAAAAAAAATCCATTGTTCCACTCACTGTCAATGTCGTCACATTCGTATAAGATTGACAGTTATCCCTATTTCACATATCCAATGTGTCTACATCATCTTCCTCAGACACAAAACAGTTCTAGAATTCACATCCACCTTTTTTCGTTTGGTGCCTTCACCAGTTCACTTTTATGACTTTTTGAACAGTCTGTTTTCATACCAGCGCGACCATGAAAGAATTGATGGTTGCTGACAAAAAATTTCGTATTCTTTCTGTTTCTCAAACTTCTCCGCGGACCACTTATCTGATGGTCTACTGTCTCTCTGCTTTTGGAGGGACCGGGATCCTCCTTGTTGCCGGTATCCTCCCCTTGTGTGTCGCTGTTGTTCTGTTGATGGTGACATGGTTCCGGGATGGGTATGAGAATTTCCGTTATAGTTTCCGGTTCCCTAATTGTCTTGGGTTTCCTTGTGTGTAACTGCTCTTCTTGACTATGACAATATTTCTTTAATTGAGCAATATTCGCCCACCGATCCGGTTTGGTGTGATCGATGGGTCTTATCTTAAAGGGGCCACCTGCTACTTTAGGCATCTCCACGACTTGCCATATCTCCTGTCCCCAGAGATCGTGGATTTTGTTTCTGCCTAATGGGTGGCTACGCAGTAATACCCTGTCGTTCAGTTTGAGTGGCGGGTCCTTTGTCTGTACCGGCGGTTCCCTTCGCCGTGCTTCATGTTCTAGTCTTTCCTGTACTACCCTGTACATTTCTCTAATTCGTCTCATATGTTCATTCACATATTCCAGTGCAGTGTATGAGCCAGTCATACTCTCCTTTTTTCCTAGGAACAAGTCAAGGGGGAGTCGAGCTTCCCGTCCGAACAGCAACATGTATGGCGAAAAGCCGGTTGTGGCATGGGGTGTGCAGTTGTATAGATATACCAACTCTGGGAGAAAATCAGGCCAACGTTTTTTCTGTTCAGGTTCTAGAGTACGCAGCAAATCATGCATGCTGCGGTTGAACCGCTCGCACTGTCCGTTTCCTTTCGGATTAAATGTGGTTGTTCTAGATTTGTTGATCCCGTAGTGGCTGCACAGTTGGTTAATTACTTCTGACTCGAAGGCCCTTCCTTGGTCAGAGTGTAATTGTCTTGGTATGCCATATTTGATGAACCAATGTTCTATTAAGACCTTTGCCACTGTTTTGGCAGTCTGATCTCGTGTGGGCACCGCCACAGTCCATTTGGTGAAAACATCAGTCATTACCAACACATGTTCCGTCCCATCCGATGATTGCTCCAACGACGTAAAGTCCATAGCCACAATCTCTAGTGGTTTTGTCGCTAATAGGTGTCCCGATGGCTGTCTCATTTTGACAACTGGCATTTTCGCATGCTGACACCTCACACAAGCCTCACAATGGCGTTTGACCTCCATTTCCATATTGGGCCAGTAACACCTTCGTCGTAATATTTTGTGCGTCCTGTCCTGACCCTGGTGTCCTGCCCTGTCATGTGCCAACCTTAGCACTTCTTCTCGTAATTGTCCAGGCACCACCACCTGGTGTATTGTCCCATCAATTTGGTCATGAATTCTCCGCATGAGAGCACCATCCTGTATACTGAGACGGTCCCACTGACTCAGTATTTTCTTTGTTTCTCGACCAAATTGTTCTCTTTCCCTTCTTCCTGGGAATTTTTGTTCCTGGACGTGTTTCAACAGCGGCTGTAAGCCACTATCCGTTCTCTGGGCATTTCTTATCTCTTTGTGATTAAGGCAACTAAAATCACCAATGTCCATATGTCCGGGCTCTGTGGAAATGTGCTCCACCCCGGTCTGTCCGTTCTGCCTCACTTGCACCCCGTGAGGGATATCTGTTGACGCTCTGACCTCACATATTCCTGTCAGCGTTTCTTCCTCATCGCCCGGTCTCTCGTAAGGATTCCTTGATAAGGCGTCCGCATTGCCATTGGACCGCCCCGGGCGATATTTTATCTCTAGGTCAAAGAGTGCCAATTCTGCTGCCCATCGCTGTTCGATGGATCCCAACTTTGCTGTCTTTAGGTGACTCAAGGGGTTATTGTCAGTGTATACCACACATTTAGCACCTAATAGATAGTCCCTGAATTTTTCCGTCACAGCCCATTTTAATGTCAAAAGTTCTAGTTTCATGGCGCTGTAATTATCATGTTCTTCTCTGATTCCTTCAGAGCTCGACTGGCATAAGCAATAACCCTGAAACCTTGCTTTTGTTGTTGTGATAGCACAGCTCCCAGACCTTTAGAGCTGGCGTCAATTTCTAGCCGAAATGGTTTGTCAAAGTCTGCGTATCCTAATATCGGCGCCTCTGTCAAAGCCTTTTTCAATAGCTTAAACGAGTTCAGGCATTCATCAGTCCATAATTCACCTATCAGTTGTGTTTTACCTTTCTTTTTCTCCTTACTGTGTTTCTTTGTCATTTTGTTTACCAAGTCATGCAATGGTGCGGCAATTTTTGCAAAACCAGGTACAAATTTTCTATAATAGGAAGCAAAGCCCAAGAATGATCTGACCTCTACTGTAGTTGTTGGCTGTTTCCATTCTTTAACAGCTGCAATTTTATCTGGGTCAGTGGCGATGCCATCCGACGAAATCACATAACCCAAAAAATGTACCGATTTCAGGCCGAAGCAGCATTTGTCTGGGTTCAGCTTTACTCCTATCTCCCTAAGACGGAGAAACACTTGTTCTAATCTTTCTAGATGGTCCTCCCAAGTTTTTGAATAAACTAGTATATCATCCAAGTACACCAACATTATTTGAAATAGAAAGTCACTCATAGCACTCTGCATTACTCGCTGGAATGTAGCAGGTGCATTAGTTAGACCAAACGGCATACGGGTCCACTCGTACAGTCCCAGTGGAGAAATAAATGCAGTTTTATGTTGATCGTTGGGGTGCATGGCCACTTGGTGGTAGCCACTAGCCAAATCCAAGGTAGAAAAAAATCTTGCTCCCCCCAACGCATCAAGACATTCATCAATACGAGGCAAGGGGAATGCATCCCTTCTTGTGATATTGTTCAATTTCCGGTAATCACAACACAGTCTTATCTCCCCTGACTTCTTTTTTACCACTACTATCGGTGCCGCATACGGGCTAGTGCTGGTTGTAATAATTCCCTTTTTTAGTAGATCGTTCAGGTGTGCCTTCACCGCAGAGTAGTGACTTGGTGGTAATCTTCGATAAGGTTGCGCCACCGGCTTGTCTTGTAGTAAGGGTATCTGGTGTTTTATTACTTCCGTGTAACCCAAATCACCCTCGTACGAGGCAAATATATCCCTGTACTTATTCAACAATTCATTTAGTTTTGGGTCCTCAGTTTCCGGGAATGTATATGATCGGCCATCCTCTTTCTTCACCTCGGCCGTCACATTGACCGACCTAACTGTTACTTCATTACTGCTGGTATTGCTCAGTTCGATGCACTGTGCCGACCTTTGTACCTCGACGTTCTGTGGTACTCCTACCAGAGTATTAGGCGGTATAAAAATTTCCTCATCCAAAACATTTGCCACTAATCCTTGAACTAGTCCATTTTCCGCTGATGTGTATGTCCGCAGTAACACGACGCCTGCCCTCAGTGCGGCGCCACATGGTTCTATCATCACATCACCATTCACGCTTCTATCACCAATTTGTAATGTGATTGCCTTGACCGTGTTTGCCGGGACTGATATCCTTCCTCTGGTCTTGGCAAACCTGGCCAACTTGGATCCCCGACCTGGTGTGGTCGATCCGACAATATTTGTAAGAAATTCTGGCAACTGGCCAAGAATATTCATCCCCAACAGGCAAGGTATATTTGACACATTTGTCTCTAGGTTGTGTTTCGTAACGAACACCCCAACCTGCTTCAACCTCTGTCCCGCCACCACGACATCCGCCAGAAAATAACCACAGTATGGAATGGTTAGTCCATTAGCTGCCGTCAGGCGCATGCATGTGTCAGACCTCAACCTATGGTCTTTTCCTTTCATCCATTTGGTGTAAAAATTTTCCGTAATTGTCGTCACCTGGGAGCCTGTATCCACAATTGCCTTCACCGCGATGTCCCCAATCGTAATCACCATTTCGGGACAGACTCCCATCATTTTGCTTCTTGGGCCATAACCTCGCCCCTCTGTAGCCTGGCCCTGCCTTACAGAGGACGACCGTTTCCCTGGCAGTACCGTGCCATATGTCCGGGTTGTGAACAGGACAAACAAATTGGTCGACCGTCAGCCGTCCACCGGAGTGATGGACCGGCGGGTCGCGGCCGTCCAACCTGTCTCTGTTTTGTACCGTTCTTTTCCTGATTCTCAGCTGTTGACCTGCTTTCTAACCTCTCCAATCTTTGGTTAACCTTATCCAGGTGGGCCAACAGTTGAGCCATCATGGTTTCCACCGTGCCGGTCCCCGTGGGTGGGGATTGTTCCTGTTCCGGCACAGAGACTTTGTCCACCGAACAGTTCGATTGGTCCTCATCCTCGGACCTGCGGATCGCTGAGTTCCTAACCTGAAGGAAGGTCAACTGCGGATCTTTGTGGACCTCCTCTTTCAACTCTCTCCTTAAGATCGGGGTTGCTAGCCCCTCGATGAACTGGTCCCTCAGTAGGCGTACATCAATGTCAGGTGTTTTGCCCTTTACCGAATCAAAGGCCCTGTTTATTCGGTGTGAATACTCCATCACACTCTCCGCCATTCTCTGCTTTAAGCCTACGAACCCCGATAGCAGTTGCGATCCCGACCATCTCTCCCCAAAGGTCTCCATAATTAGATCCAGCACCTTATCTGGATCTGATTGGACGGTTTTATCGTGGCATTTGACCTCTGCCCTAACCGTCTCTCCTATACTGCCCATCAGCAGTCTTAATCTTTCCTCTGGTGACATGTTTCTCGAGGCCCAGGCCGCTTTGACCTCTTCACTGAACCTGTTGGTTAAAGTTGGATCACCGTCCCCGTAAAATTTGTTAATGTGGGACTCTCTGGGCAGGACCACAATATGGGTCTGCTTCTCGTCCAGAGTAGACATTTTATTCCTTTAGTAAAAAAAAAGAGTTCTTTCTTACCGTGTGTGTATGAAAATTTTTTTCCTCGTTCCTCAATTTTCACTGTTCCTGAATATCCGAATTCACACACACACTAAACACTAGGTTGACTATGGGTGCCTAAAGCGGCAAGTCTCGTTGAATTCACCCTGTCCGCAGCGCCAAATGTAACGAGACTTATCCTGCTCGCAGAGCCAAATGTAACGAGTCCCCGAGTCTATCCTGCCGACAACGCCAAATGTAACGAGTCTCTGGCTACCCTGCCGACAACGCCAAATGTGACCTTCCCGAGTCTAACCACTCATTCCACACAACATTGACCACAGCATAGATACTCGAAGATGCAGGTTCATTATTGATCCTTTTATTACATGAATCAAAGAATGCTTCACAATAATATAATGAATCAAGAGAGATGTTTCACAATAATAGTCTGAATCAACGGACCCCCAACAGTCCTCACTAGGCTTCATCTAACTGAATACACATGTCTAACGTCCTTCTTAACACAATATAACCAACTTGATACTGCCTGACCGAGAGAGAGAGACTGACGGACTGACTGACAGACCTTCTGAGACCGACTTTCTGAGAGACTGACTTTCTGAGAGACTGACTGAGAGAGACTTCGAGCTCAGCCGTCGCCTTCCTTATATCCCCTTCATAATCGTACTCATATTCGGTCCTATCATAATCGTAATTGTAATCGATTCTAATCGTTACATCAGACTGTTAATTACGCCGCTTCTGTCGTACAGTCCGATTTTAATAAGCCACCTGCATCCTGTCACATCAAAGTTGACAGACCGTCCCTCGTATCGCTTCCCGAGATACTACGCCTTGGCATCAGCCAACACCTGCACTGTGACGTCAGACTGTAACACGTTATGTCTCTTGGTAACTTCCCCTAGTTACATATATATATATATATATATATATATATATATATATATATATATATATATATATACACACATACATACATACGCACACACATACAACATAAAAATAACTTTATTTAGTTAACTGATCATATCCTTAACAAAGAATGCTATGCACAATCCCTAGCAAGTAGTCAGTGTGCTCTCTTAAGCAGAATCAACAACAATACTGGTGTTTTAATATTTTTTTCTAGTTGGTTCCATCTTTTTCTCATAGTCACTGTGTAATTAAAGAACAATTGCTTTCTTTGAAGGATTTAGCAGCTAGTAATGTTAAGGCAAAACTTCACTGTTGGTGGCAGGGTGTAAGCCTTTTGCTGCTTTCAGCTGCCTTTGAATCTGACAAGGAAGAAGTGGTAGATATATTTTTGCAGCTCCTCCGTGACTTAGACTTTGTATTTCTAGACTAGGAGCCTGTTGGGTGTGCTAACAGTTTCCATCTTGTTTTTTGGTTGAGCCTGAGAGCAAACCTTCACATCATGCAGCATGAAGGTCGTGTATGGTTCAGGTAGAGATCTTAGCTTGACATTCAGATGCTTCACTAATATTTTGATATCATGGCTTTCATTGGGAACTCGTACCATCTACAGTTTAATCTGTCTGGTTCACATAAATCTATCCACAGCTGAACATTTTTTGCTTGGTGATAGGTTCATAAATAAAAGTGAGAATTTGGATACCCTACCCTATCTCACCCCCACCCCACTATCAGGGTGGGCATTCACAATATTTGAAGTCCTCTCTAAACTTAATTCTGAACTACTAATTCAGAAACATCTAATAATTTATAGTAATTTATTCCCTTTGGTAATGTCTGTTAAATTTAGTTTCAAATCAACCAGCATTCTGATCATGAGAAATAAATGACAACTGAGGATTGAGTAGAGACCACAAACAATCCATTCAATATTAACCTGAGAAATCAACAGAATATTCATGCAATAAGGCACAGTTAGAAAAAAAAACACAGCATAAAAATGTATCAGTCAAGTCAAATGTAGGGGGAACATAGAAATTACATGACACAATGAGAGAGAAATATTGGCAGTAAAGAACAGCAAAAATGACATGTTTAATAAGTCACAATGTAGCTGAATTAAAACTAGATGTAGATAAACATGTTCTACTGCTACCAGTACAAACAACACAGCAACACAAAATGTCATAAAAATTCTATTATAAGCCTGGTGCTTCAATCAACCTGATAAGTCCTGCCCCAGCTATTGAATGGTACCCCCCTCCCCCCTAGTTACATCAATCCACCTGATTAGTCCCACCCCCAGCTATTGAATGGTACCCCCCTAGTTACATCAATCAACCTGATTAGTCCCACCTCCAGCTATTGAATGGTCCCACCTCTAGCTATATCAATCAATCTGATTAGTCCTGCCACAGCAATTGAATGGTACCCCCCTGGTTACATCAATCAACCTGATTAGTCCCACCCCCAGCTATTGAATGGTCCCACCTCTAGTTACATCAATTAACCTGATTAGTCCCGCCCCCAGTTATTGAATGATATCCCCCTAGTTACATCAATCCACCTGATTAGTCCAACCCCCAGCTATTGAATGGTCCCACCCCTAGCTACATCAATTAACCTGATTAGTCCAACCCCCAGCTATTGAATGGTCCCACCTCTAGTTACATCAATTAACCTGATTAGTCCCGCCCCCAGTTATTGAATGATATCCCCCTAGTTACATCAATCCACCTGATTAGTCCAACCCCCAGCTATTGAATGGTCCCACCCCTAGCTACATCAATCAACCTGATAAGTCCCGCCCCCAGCAATTGAAAAGTACCAAGGGACTTGGTGACTGCTAGCACCAGGCCTATGCCACACATTCTGCTACCTAAGTCAACCAGGATGATGTTAGGACAACAGCCTGTTATTACACAGAAAAACAGCACTCAACAACAGGCTACTCACTTCCTCTAATCTTCTGTCTGTTCCTTTTGCTAATAGGTTGTTAAATTCACGTTCTAGTATTTGCCGAGCCTACAAAATAAAAAGTAATTACTAATTACTAAAAGTAATTTCTAAGTTAAAGAAAACAAAGTCTATACTGGCCACAATACCTTCCTATGGTATGGCAATAGTGACAATAAAACTTTATATTAACCATTTTAAAATTCTGTACTATGCTTTCCAGTTTAATGTATAGGTAATATATTGTCAATAAAGCTAGCCTGAATGCAGATTACTAATAAAATTGAGTCAATTAGCTTTTCAATAACAATCATGAACAGTCTATTTTTTAGTTAGAAGACTTTTAAAAACATTGTACTTTCAAATTAATGAATTACTATTTATGTGTTATATCATTAAGATGAGTTGTGTTTTTTTTTTTTAATTAGGCCATTGTTATTGAAAATTTTAATACATATCTATTCATATATAATTTTAAAAAATTAATTTATCAGTAAATTGACAGTTAAGACAATCAGCCATAGAAGAGAATGTAGAGAATAAAATCAGTTGAACCTGTTGGTTTTGTGTGGGTATCTGCAGTGCTAATGCCATACTACAATGATCAAAGCTTTCATCTAAAGCTATCAAAGCTCCGTGGACTCCAGATTCCATTAGATTCATTGCATATTCTCTCAAGTTAATGGCTTGCACCCATTTGATTACTCGCTCGTTTGACCAGACTAAAACATCTGCAAAAGTCAACATTGAAATTGAGCAAAGATAAAGATAATTTAAAGAATGGTTTTAAAAATGTACAAGTTGATGTATGATTTTAGGTAAATATTGATGTTTGATTTAATATATTTGTGCTGATGCTACATAGTACACTGACCTTTCACTTCTATTTGACTCTCCTCTCTTCTCCGCTCCAATTCTTTTTTATCATAATTAATTTTTTTTAAACAGTTGATGCCATATTGTAAACTTGTTCTGATAAGAGAAAAGAAAATCTCAAGCTTTTTGTAGTGATAAAAACAATTTAAGGTTGATTAATTCTGCCTCATAAAGTAAAATAGAGGTTTGAAAATAAATTTGAATCACAATCAAACTGAAGTTGTATATTAATTGAATGAAATTTGATGTAACTTCCAATATATTGTAAGTTTGTTATATTTAACTAGATAAATGGCCCATTGAGGGAGAAATACATGAGTTTTGTCTTTTTCTCTAAACCAAAAACCAAAATCACTACCTCATCTTCAAATTTAACTGGAAACAAAAAATGTCATTTAAAATGGACTTTTATTCAGAATCAGCATTTTAACCAGATTTAACCTAGATATACACATAGTAACTGCACATTCATACTAAATATAGTTGTAGTCATATCCCTAAACCTTGCACCTAAGCTGAAACTTGATAAAAGTTGCGTTAAGTTTCTTAAGGCTGAAAGAAACACTGGTCGCATTTGTAGATCACAAAGACTAAGCAGACCCTACTTCTACAATCTAGACCTGTTTCCTACTTTTGGCTGCTAAGCCTCAATCATGCAGATGATGTTTATTTCAGACTTTTTTTCTCTAACCCAAAGGGATGTCTGAAAGAAACTCTGCATGCAGACCACTTTTAAGATTAATTGACGACATTATTATTTTATTTTTTTGGCAATGGCTTCTTTACTCTGAGATCAATGACATCATTTTGAGGCTTAAAAACTGTACGTATTTCTATTTGTTTTGAAAATTTCCTATCCTTATGTTCCATGTGACGTCAAGGTCTTTCACGATGTATCTTTTAAATTTCCTTATGTTTCCGACAGAATAGTGAAACTATTATAGTTCATGGAATTTAATGAAAGAAAGTTTCCTTTAAAAAAAAAAAAAAAAAAAATAGAATTCCTAATTACCTGTGGAAACTATCCACCATCTTTAATTGTCCCCTGAGGTCTTTTTTAGTTAAATGATCAAGCATGCGTGCATCTACTAGACACTCCATGAAGTGGCTTCTGTACTGGGGCAGGCCTAGAGTGGGCAGCCAATCTTTGCCAATCCATTCATGGTTCATGTCACCAAATGCCAATGTCTGAGGTAAACAAGCAAGCAAAGATATTACTTGGGTGAAGATTGTACAGTAAACATCTATTTTTAAGTGGCCATAAAATACTCTGGTTTAAGGGTAATTTATTATAATACACTCTCACAAAGGTGAGCTATAAAACAGTACAACAGAACAAAACTTAGACAACATACAATGCAATAGGAACATATGATCACAATAGAAAAAAATGAAGGTACAAAAAAGAAGTTTTCTTACAGTTCTTGATGTTTTGGGAGCAGAAGGACTGGTTAGTGACACCATTTCTTGAATGGCCAGCCTCAGCTTCAAGCGATGAAGTGGATTGCTAATGCCAATCTCACGCTGTATCTCTGTGTCAGACAGTGCTGACATGATGGCCCCACTTTTCACGTTGGCACGACAGGCTGCCACATACCAGGCAGGCATTCCAACCCATAACTGGACAAACAATGTTTTATTCAATTATTTGGGCTTAAAGATAAAAACAAAATTTTTTAAAACATTTCAAGCTGAACATGCAACATCAGGTAATATCCACTGTAAAGCTCAATATTAAAAAATCCCTAGTTAGCAAATAAAACAAAAAAGATCACTAGTGAAGTCAGAATGATCCAGTGTAGCTGCTAGAATGAATGAAACACACCATACTGTCCCAACTTACTTCTAGCCAAGCGACAACTGTGGGGCCATTCCATAATGCAAATGGTGTGCTAGCTTTCATGGCTTCTTCTAATAGTTCATGCCTGATAAGAAAGAATAATTGGGGATTGAGAAACTCTTTAGGAAACACAAAATTTAAATAAACAGAAATAGAAACCCAGCAATTACCAAAGATTCCCATTTTTAATCCACTAGGGTATTTCATATTTTAATAATTTTTTTTTATATAGGGATGCTTTTGTTATTGTACTTATAACTGTAACAATGTAACATTTTAAAAATAAGTAAAAATTACTGCTACATTTAGAATTAGGTCAAATTTTAAAATAGTGTTATGGGTTAGATTATTTGCATTTTAAAATGTACATTAAAAAAATTTTAACAAAGAAAACGAAAAAAAAAACAACAAAAAAAAAAAACAAACAACCAACAAATAAACAAATTTATTAAACATGAACATTCTTAATTTAAAGTTTACTGAGTCATTTTGACTTGATCACATCTTGGATGTTGGTAGAAACGAAGAACAAGTTTACTATATACAACAGTTTTAAAAATAACAAAACAGTTATTATTTTTGGTATATTAAAAAAAAGTAATATAATACTAATATGTTTGTTTTTCAAACCGTACTTAGTTTTCTAAAGCTCAATTTACAGCAAATTAGCAACTTGGAAATGTTTAAAAATAGTGCAGTTTTATGTTCAAGATTTGAAAAAAGAAAAACAAAACACAGAATATGTCACTTACTTTTTCTTTTTTCTTCTGTCAAAATCTGATTGACCAAGTCCTATTCCCATTTCAGATCCACTGTTATCTCCACTATCAATGTAATTACCTATAAGAAAAGTCACCAGTAACACATCAATAAGTTTGCTACATTGAACAGCTAATGTAACTATTGAAAATTGTCTACACCTCACTGTAAATAGTTTGGTATTCTTCCTAATTTAGAATTTAGATTCCCAAAATTAATTATAGTAATATAGAAATGTGAATCTTATATATATAATTCTCTACGTTGCTCAACAATGCAGGCCACCACCATGCACATGGACTCTCTAACCCCCCCCCTCGCTCTCCAGGTGTGCGCAACAGACCATGTCGCTATCACCCCCACCAGTCTGGTGAGCTGTGGTTCACGCCAAATGTTTACAATCGTAGAGCCGGGTCGAAATAGTGATGGCTATATGGGGCAGATAATTTAGTTTTAGAACGATTTGAAACTAAGGGGAGGTATCAAGTTCTGCTTGATCTTTTCATTGTCGTCTGTAAACTGTCGTTATGGACGGCTGCTTTCACGGGAGGGTGAGGATAATCGAACTTTACTAAATAGCACTGTATGCTTCGCAGCGGTTCGGCTCTTCTACAACAAACAGCAGATTCAGTGATTGTGTGGCTATTCTTACCTGCAGCCATTTCTCTTGCTAATAGCTCTTTTGGTTTATGTTTTTCTTTCTTTGATGAAAAGAATCTGCCTAGTGAACTCTTGAGGCCTTTCTTCTTAGATGTAGGATGTTGATGCTGTTTATGTAATGAATCTTGACTGCTGGTCAAGCTGCCTAGTGGACTATTAGATGATCCAATGCTGATGTCTTGTAATCGACTGCTGTAGGAGTCAAGCATTTAAAAAAAAATTGTCAACATTTATTTTAAATTTCAAAAATTTATTTAAAGTTTGTTATACACTTTAAATTCATTTAGACTCTAAATGTTTACTGAAAATTTTACCTTAATTTATTATCAAAGGGAGAGAAATGTTAACATTTATCATAAATTAAAAAATGTATTAAAAGTCTGATATACATTTTAAATTAATTTAAATGTTTACTGGAAATTTTATCTGAATTTATTATCAAAGGGAGAGAAAGAGAAAATAATCAAACTATTGATTTGAAAAAAGTCAAATCATTTGTACCAGCACTTACCTAATGCTTTCTTCTGGGCTTTTGGCTAGTGCTGCAGCAACACGTTCTAATCTAAGAGCACGAGGGGTTGGAGGACTAGACTCACATTTGATTTGACGAGATTCTTCCTTACAGTTAATAGAGCTATCATCACGGCTGTATTGCTGTAGAGGAGAAATGGCATTTATTTCTGTGAGCTTCGCTAAAATATTGAGTGAAATAGACAATTTTATAACTGTATCAAACTGCGAAGACAATGGTAGCAATGGACAATGAGTGAATCAAAGAGAGCATGCAGACAACGCACCTGTTGACCAGAGGGACTAGAATCAGCAGCTGTGGCCAGCTGAGGACTGGATGAGGAGTAAGTGTACATTTGGGCTGTCATGCCAGCAGGTGCCTGTAACAGTACACAATACATTCAATCTTGGCTCCAGTCAATTAACATTTAATTTATTATGTTAATATTCTAAAACTAGTCTTAAACCTCTTTATATTTATAGACAAATTTTAAAATAAAAATAGTTACATATACAATTATATAATTTTATACTCTGAAATTAAATTTCCTGAAAATTATTTTTTTTATAAAGAAACAACAGTTTTTTAAACAGCATATATAAATAAATATATATATATATATATATATATATATATATATATATATATATATATATATATATATATATATATATATATATAACAGAAAACATGCAAAAAAATGAATGAAATATATAAAGAATTGTTTTTAAAAAAGGTGCAGGTTTTTTTTGGTAAGGGGACAAAGAAAACTTGAAAGTTTCTCTTAAATTTGTAGTGCACATCAAGATAGAAAAAACACAGAAAATAATTTAGCAATAATAAGTCAAATATTTTTTTATAGTGGGATAAAAAAAAAAGAAACACACTGGTTGGGATTTGCAGGCAAATAGAATGGTACAACATTCATGGCCGAGTGAGAAGGTTGGTCATGGCACTACTGAAAGGTAGAAGTAAGGCAAATCTATGATAAAATGTTTATTTTATCATAGCTGTAATGACATAGCTGTAACCTTCAGGATATCGATGTGTGAACATGTGATTAAGAATTGTGAGCTTCAATACAGTTTGCCTTAGGTCTAGCATTCCAGTGAACATGCCCACTCCTCTACAGACCAGATCATGCCTGCACTTACAGTGTGGTACTTCTGTAAAGAATCCCTCGACTGATATGAGGAACGTGGGTGGGTAGGGGTGGAGCGTCCACTGGCAGGTGGAGATGCTGAGCGCTCATAGCCCCGCCACCGCCCTGGTAAAGTATCCAAACTACCGCTGCCTACCCGAATTTCCAGTTCATCCGCCCTCTGTTCTGTGCTTTCTTTCTCCTCTTGAATTAATCTAAACAAACATATTTTTATTTGTTATACTTTTTATTTAAAAAACAACAGACTGCTATGTGAATAAAGAGACATAAATCTGTTAGACAACACTCCTGAGAACATACCTGATCTCATTGTTAATGGCATCCAACTGCTCCTGCAGCATAATCGCTAATGTCTGGGCACCTGTGTGACCTGATGGAGAGAGCAGGTCCACTCCACCAAACAAAGACTCACTGTCATCTGTTCCCTCTGTATCACTGGTATCAAAGGCGTGAGCTACGTTAGCTAAAACATGGGCTTGTTGCAGTTTCTCCCATTCTTGTTCATTCAGTGTATTCACCTAAAGGTTATACATTTCACATCAATGATACAAATTTCACATCAATAATACAGATTTCACATCAATGATACAAATTTTACCTCAATGATACAAATTTCTCATCAATGATACAAATTTTACCTCGTTGACACAAACAAAATAAGAATTTCCATTAAAAAATATTAGATTTTTAAAATACATTTTAAAAAAATGTAACTAGCTGACAATGTGCAAAAGGCTGATGAATACTTACTTTAGTAGGATCTTCAATCATAGCCTGTTCCCTTCCTCTATGATGTCGCCGTGACACATTATCTTCAAATGCATAACCAGCCCTGCATTTCAACACACACAAAAATCAAAATTACTAAAACATTTTTACCTAAACATTAATTCTTGATTGGATTATCTTTCAACAAAGTTGTACTGTAACATTTTTAAACAACACTAAGAATAATTTCACATTACCTCATTAGCTGTTCCATTTGCATCCTTAATGTTTCTACTTCTTTTCTATATCTAAGTAAATCATCGTTTATTCTTTCCTAAAAAAATAAAACAAGAAATATTTTATTCAAACTGTTGCTTGACAGATGTTAATATTTTAAAATAACAACAAAGATTACTACTACAGATTGAACATTCTTTAAAGTATGAGGAAAAAAATGAAAAAACAAACTTTTTCTTGTTGTGTATCATCTAAAATCTTTGTGATTCTCTGTAAGTCTGCAGTTAACTGATTTTTTTCTTCTAGAGCCGCCATTCTTTCCTTGAGATGAAGCTGTAAACGTTCATTAGACTCAGTGAGGAGCCGGTCCACTGTGGCTGACAGCCTCACATTGTGTTCTTCATTCATCTTCTCCCTCTGCCGCGACTGCAAGAAAAGTTGCTTGTTTTTAAACACACACCAACAATAGGATCATGGAAATAAGTAATCTCAAATATTACTTTTCTTGTTTTTTCTAATGTGAGAGCCACAGAAGTAAGATAGATGGGACAAGAAGATGATTTTGAGTTATATTTAGCAAATATCAAAGGCAAAGTTTACCCTCATGAGCTCAGTTTCCTTATCATGTAGTCCTTGCTCTAAAGACATGATCCTCTCTGCTGTAGAGCCATGCTGTTCTTCTGCCTACAATGTGAGGGTCAACATTTGCATTGTTTAATACATTCATTATTTCAGCATCAACAGTAAGTGTGGTAGCTTTATTAAAATGATATAAATCTTTAACCAGCATTCTTTAGTTTACACTCAAGTGGATACAATGTCTGTTTACCTGACTTAGTGCCTCTAATCTCTGCTGCAACTCAGCTTCTATAGAAGGCATAGCCTCCACTTTCTTCAGAGATTGAGCCAGTTTCTGTTCTAAATGATCCACCTTTTCTTGCAAACTGCGCATTTTTTCTTCAGCCTGCAAAATATGAAAACATTTCATGTTGAGATAAATAAAGAAATGTTGGGTGATAAGCAAATCAATGGAAAAAAAAACAACAGTCAATAAAAAAACAAACTTACACTTCGTAAACTTGCTTCTTTAGTTTGTACTTCAGCTTCCAGTTTGTCATTGAGGTCGTGTACAGAGGTAGACTCACGTTGAGCATTGAGGTAACGCTTCTCTAGTGTAGCTATTCTTTCTTCCTGATCTTCTTTCTGTGCTTGGGACTGACAAGTGAAGAAATCACCATCAGATTGTAATGCTTATATTTGAGCAATACTCTCATTTAAACAAACAAGCATCAACATGAAATCATTCTGTTACTAGACTTAAATGAATGGGACGGGGTGGTTGAGCACAGAATGCACATAACAAGCTGAAAGTATTGAGCGTGGCAACTGACTCATGTCTGTAGGATGTCTTTGTCCACCTAGTGTCCAATAGCTACCTGATAGATTTCATTAGCATCCTCAAGAAATGAATATTCTAATAGATTTGAATAAGATGATAAAAGTAAAGATGAACCCTTGTAAGAGAAGTGTGGGCTGTGCTGGTTACCTCTCTCAGATCTCTCTGCAGCTTATTGACAGCCTCCTGAGCTTTGACCAGCTCCTTCTGGGATGTAGTGTAGTTCTCATCCAGCTCAGTCAGCTTGTTGTTTAACTCTAGGATGCGTGTCCTGGCAGCAGTCAGCTCTGTGTTCTGTTTCTCTACAGTTTCTTGAAGATCTAACACTCTACCCATCTCTGAATCTGGCTCAATGGAGCCATTCGATAATCTCTATTAAGAAGACATATAAGATTATCATTAATTGAATTTTTTTTGAAAAGTAGTTTTAAAATATTTTTAAAAAACTAGATTTCTTGAACTTGAGTAATTTTCTACATTATTTGGATAAAATGTTTAGGAGCACTACACTAAATTTTATTTAGTTTGATTTTCCATACAGTAGAAATTTGTTTATAAAAGCTAGCAGTATCATGCTCTCACACTTTACTTAGACCTCAGGTGGCCAACCACTGACTCTAAAAATAAAACTAAGCATTGGTGTAATGGCTGAAAGGTTTACAAACCTTGGGAAGGCCTGATGTGGTTGTGGAAGACTCGCGTGAGTCAGCATCTCCCTGACTCGTGGAGTCAGTGCGGTTGGATTTGATGTCCTCCGCGCTGCCGCTAGAATGGCGAGATTTAGTCGCCTGTTCTCGGAATGTGAACAACTAGAAACAAAATTAGAGATTCAACTTCCTGTTCTTGAAATGTGGACCACCAATAAAAATTATTTTAAACTGTCATCAAACAATCATTATTTTTTTAAAGTTGTAAGGGGAGGTAATTATTTAATACTAAAAGTGAGACAAATAGTTTATAACATCCAGCTGTGGTCCTGATATTTAATCAAACACTGAAGAATCCAAGTGACTAACCTCTTGATTGGCACTTGCTAATTCTTCCTCTAATTGTGCAACTCTTTCTAAGGCCACACGCAGACGTTCTCGTACTTTCTCATCTAGAGCTTTATGATGTTCAAAGAGAGACTTGAGAGCCTTGAGCACCTCAACCTCGCTAGAGACACCAGCAGGGGAAGATGCCTGACGCTTGACCACTGTCATCCTGAGAGATCTTTCGTGTCTAGAAACCAGGCACTCAAGGTGTTCTAAAAGCAACTGTTGGACAAAAATATTTAGCTAAATAATTCTTTTAAACGTATGATAAAGTAGATTGGTAACTAAAAACATGGTTATGTTAATGATGGTTCAGCAAGAAATATTAATTTGGAAGTTGGGTGGACAGGACAATTTACAACAACACTAAAGAAGCATTTAGTGTTCTCATTAGGGAGATGAAAGGAGTAAGACATTTTAAAGAAAAAAAGGTATAACATGAAACTGTGATTTGACATACTCTGGTATTATTTCTTTCTGCCTTGAGTTCTGATATCTCCTCCTCTCTTTCTAGTAACTGTTCTCTAACTTGATTTAACTCTTTGGTTACTGTGGCTAGTTCCTACAGAAACAGAGAAAATTTCTGATTATGACAGAGACTAACAATTATAAAATACAAAGAGCATTTAATATCATTTGCAGTAACTAATCCAATTACAAAATTAATTAAACTTGAAACAATAATGGCAAATCAGTATAAATAAGCCTAGATTTGTTGAGTGAAATATTCCACAGAATACAACCCTGTTAAGTAAACTGCTTCTCCCTGCATCTCTACCCCCCCCCCCTCCCCACACTCAAGTATAAATAAGCCCAGAATTGATGCGCAAAATATTCCACAGAAGTAAACTGCTTCTCCATCCCCCCCCCCCTTATTCAAGTATAAAATGTCTAGATTTTCTGAGTGAAATATTCCACAGAAGTAAACTGCTTCCCCCCCCCCCCCTTATTCAAGAATAAATACGTCTAGATTTTCTGAGTTAAATATTCCACAGAAGTAAACTGCTTCTCCACCCCCCCCCCCCCCCCCACACACACACACACATTCAAGTATAAATAAGTCTAGATTTGCTGAGTGAAATATTCCACAAAACACAACCCTGTTAAGTGAGCTGCTTCTCTCTGTATCTCCCCCCCCCCCCCCAATTCAAGTATAAATAAGTCTAGATTTGCTGAGTGAAATATTCCACAAAATACAACCCTGCTAAGTAAGCTGCTTCTCCCTGCATCCCCCTCCCCCCAATAAAGTATGAGTTATATTTGCTGAGTGAAATATTCCACAAAATACAACCCTGCTAAGTAAGCTGCTTCTCACTGTATCCCCCCCCCCCCCCTCCCCCCAATAAAGTATAAGTTATATTTGCTGAGTGAAATATTCCACAAAATACAACCCAGCTAAGTAAGCTGCTTCTCACTGTATCCCCCCCCCCCCCCCTCCCCCCAATAAAGTATAAGTTATATTTGCTGAGTGAAATATTCCACAAAATACAACCCAGCTAAGTAAGCTGCTTCTCACTGTATCCCCCCCCCCCCCTCCCCCCAATAAAGTATAAGTTATATTTGCTGAGTGAAATATTCCACAAAATACAACCCTGCTAAGTAAGCTGCTTCTCACTGTATCCCCCCCCCCTCCCCCCAATAAAGTATAAGTTATATTTGCTGAGTGAAATATTCCACAAAATACAACCCTGCTAAGTACGCTGCTTCTCACTGTATCCCCCCCCCCTCCCCCCAATAAAGTATAAGTTATATTTGCTGAGTGAAATATTCCACAAAATACAACCCTGCTAAGTAAGCTGCTTCTCCCTATATCCCCTCCCACTGTCGACATTTAAGGATCAAGCAGAACGTAGAAATGAAACCAAGAGCAACAATCTCGGAGCTTAGCATGGAGGAGGTCCCCTGCCGTCCCCTGAACAGCTCAAGTGATTAATTACACGCCAGGCCAGACGGTAAGGTGCTTTTTAACACCACAATGACGTATCGGCTTTGTGTATTTAACATCAATACACACTAAATGAGAATGACGTCAAAACTTGAACACGGCAATTTGTGCTCACGTAGTTAGGTATCGATTATGTAAGAGTTTCAGGCGCATTTTACCGCGAGAGTTATTTCCCCCAACACCTCCTTAATCAATGAATAAACGTTTACTTTGGTGCTTAAGTCGCAAGATTTAACTGCCGTTGTTTGTTTTCTGTTGGGTTGCTTCCCCTCGCGGAGGCCCGTGTACAAGCTAAACGGTGTCTTATAAATATCTTGGATTCGCTACGTTACCGTTTACACTGAAGTAGCTGTCACTTGCAAATATCTTGGATTCGTTACGTTACCGTTTACACTGAAGTAGCTGTCACTAGACAATATCTTGGGTTCGCTACGTTACGTTTACACTGAAGTAGCTGTCACTTGCAAATATCTTGGGTTCGTTACGTTACCAATGTACACACTGTCATGCCCATTATACAACAAGATGAATGTATCAACCAATAAGGTTAAGATTTCTAAAGCCCAACACATGTGTTTAAGTGTATAATAAACGCAAATCTCCACCAGTGAGACTTAGTACTGACTCACGTAATAAATAAACTGACAGCTAACGGGAACTCAATCATATCCGCAATCTGTGTTCACGGTTTAAAATAGAGTTCAACCTGTTGTCCTACTATACTTAGAAATAGTTTGAATATCCCTTGCTATTCCTAGCGCAACTCGATCAAAGTGCCCGCTACCTGTGATCTAATCAGTCTGGCGGGGGATAACTCCGACAGATCATTGATCACATTGCCTCCCTTAATGTGTCACTTCTCTTCCCTATTCTATTTGATCTGAGCGCCCGGCTCATGTCAAGATGGCGATGAGGTCGTGGCTAGTCAATAAACAAATAGAGATGTATACACCAAGACTGGACTAGGCTGGAACACCCCGCTAGTTCAAACCACTGGGGACCTACAGAAAGAATTCCATCACTCCCAAGTTTATACCAATCTAAAAACACTATAACACATAACCGACGTTCACGACATTAAACTATTTGAAAATGACATACACGTTTCTTTTGGTTCAAGTAAGTTATTTACAGGATATCGAGTTTAAAAAGTTGTGATAAGGTGAACAACCAGAGCTACCAAACCTGGCCAGCTAGCTACCGATGGAGACATTAGGTGCTCATTTAGCCAATCTACTCAACCAACACACAGAAAAAAAACCTACTCTTCCAATTCTAGTTTTCAGGGCGGCAAGTTGAACAGTTATCTCCTCATGTTTTATTAAGCATAAACCAATTATCTCCCCTACTTGGTGGTCTAAGTGATAAGTGATGTGACGGTCATGGATCATTTAGCGCTGGCTGTTTGGGGCCAGCAAAGTGAGACAATAGACAATAGACGGCGGTGAATCGGGGGAGGGGGGATCTTTAAACAGGGCAGTCAGTTGTGATATGCTGGAACACCGGACAGCACCCACAAGCAGTACAGTAATGTCATGTTATTTCTGTCTTCAATGTCCGACCGTCAAGTCAAAATGTCTGTGAATGCCCCATGAGTGGTGCCCAAATACCGGTTGAATCATCTGTTGGTTGAAAAAAATCCAAACAACTCTCCGTAAAAGGGCCCAACTTTAAAGCCATTTGAGATGGAGTTTACAGTATTTCAAAGACTCAATCAATGTTTAACGTCCCAAACGACGAGTGTTAAGATTGTACAGACAGACACACAAACAAACATGATGAAATATATATGGTTATGGTAGCCCCAAACTCCCAAACGACGAGTGCTTAGATTGTACAGGCAGACACACAAACAAACATGATGAAATATAGATGGTTATGGTTGGCCCAAACGACGAGTGTTAAGATTTTACAGACACAAAAACAAACATGATGAAATATAGATGGTTATGGTTGGCCCAAACTCCCAAACGACGAGTGTTAAGATTTTACAGACAAACAAACATGATGAAATATAGATGGTTATGGTTGGCCCAAACTCCCAAACGACGAGTGTTAAGATTTTACAGACAGACAAACAAACATGATGAAATATAGATGGTTATGGTCGCCCCAAACGACGAATGTTAAGATTTTACAGACACACAAACAAACATGATGAAATATAGATGGTTATGGTTGGCCCAAACTCCCAAACGACGAGTGTTAAGATTTTACAGACACACAAACAAACATGATGAAATATAGATGGTTATGGTTGGCCCAAACTCCCAAACGACGAGTGTTAAGATTTTAACAGACAGACAAACAAACATGATGAAATATAGATGGTTATGGTAGCCCCCTGCTGGCAACCCGCAGCCGATCAAAGTAAAGCCCTACAACAAATGTATCGACCCACTGCAGCAAACGCTTGTTTCCACTTCATTGAACGCATGTTTACGCAGTCAGGCTTGACTGAGTATCATACAATCTTTGATAGCTATTGTTTGAAAATTCTCTCGTGTGTTCAGAGATACCTAACCAACATTCATGAAACGTGTGGCCAGTTTCGCACCTCTACAATAGCCACAATAGAAACAAGCTCTCAACGTTTTTTTTTCTTCTATCGACCCCTTGAAATACCATCTCGTGTCTTCAGGAGGTGGGTATACACCCAAGGTGGGACAAATCATATCTTTACCATCAACATGTAATCAGTTATTACCATCGCAGCCAAGGGGGGTTAACTTGAAGTACTTATTCTATTGCGTTAACTTACAATATCTTAGAAAGATGTTAACAAGATGTTAACACGTGGAAAAAGGTTGGTGTAATATGGTCCAACATTGGCCACAAATCGAGGGTACCATTTGCTACATACATCTATCTAAATACGTGGGAAAAGGTTGGTGTAATATGGTCCAACATTGGCCACAAATCGAGGGTACCATTTGCTACATACATCTATCTAAATACGTGGAAAAAGGTTGGCGTAATATGGTCCAACATTGGCCACAAATCGAGGGTACCATTTGCTACATACATCTATCTAAATACGTGGAAAAAGGTTGGCGTAATATGGTCCAACATTGGCCACAAATCGAGGGTACCATTTGCTACATACATCTATCTAAATACGTGGAAAAAGGTTGGCGTAATATGGTCCAACATTGGCCACAAATCGTGGGTACCATTTGCTACATACATCTATCTAAATACGTGGAAAAAGGTTGGCGTAATATGGTCCAACATTGGCCACAAATCGTGGGTACCATTTGCTACATACATCTATCTAAATACGTGGAAAAAGGTTGGTGTAATATGGTCCAACATTGGCCACAAATCGTGGGTACGATTCGCTACATACATCTAAACACGTGGAAAAAGGTTGGTGTAATATGGTCCAACATTGGCCACAAATCGTGGGTACGATTCGCTACATACATCTAAACACGTGGAAAAACGTATAACCTTATTTCTCTGCTTGTAAATAATTCCACCACACAAAACCACATCCAAAATAGAGAAAAGCACGAGATATGGTAAAGAAAATATGAATATCTCCATACTTGTATTTACCAGTGAATAAATGAAGTAAACAATCTGGTACACTGTATAGAGAAACCTTCACACTGTACATGTATTGATTGGTAACGTCCCCTCTAACATTTACGTTGTCCTATACGAGCCTGAAACACAATCCTATCTACATAAATACAAGCGGTGCTTACATAAATAAAACGACGCAGGTAGCGGTCATCTTTCTTCCTTAAACACTCCACGACATAGTCCAGGCCTCGAAGCTCAAAGTCCACAAAGATATCCAGACCGTTGGCCATCAGACCAGATCTGTGTAGGCCATCAACAGTGTGGTCACATGTCCAGGTTGACAGGTGAGATGTCAGAAGCACGTGTACCGTGAGCAGGCAGCAGCCAGCAGGCGACAGGTGAGGATGTCTGGTGTAGAGAGACCATGGTCGCCCACTAGATCTGAGGGCTCGTATCACGCCAGCTGTCAGCACACGGTGTCAAGTAGCCTCACAGCTGATGACATGTGATGACTTGCTGCAAATCAGCTTTCAGATTGGTGCCAAGGTATGCCTTTAGACCATCGGGAAATCAATCGATGCCGGCTACAAGTGAGCGAGAAATGCCAGCCGACTCCACACCGACAACCACCCTCCGACTTTATTCAGGGAAAAAACTGAATACACACGGGGACTGGTGGGGTTTCCCCCCTCACTAGCCAGCATTTCTATAATTAATTGAGAAACCAATTCTGTGATGCAAACTTTGCGCACCAAGACACCAGATGATCTTAAAGATTGTCTGCAGCTTATCAAACAATCCGATAGCAATTAGTTTCGTCTGCGGGCTATATTTGGACCGACATTTGCCGCATGGCTGAATTAAAGACAGCTCTACTTGAAAACAATATCACACACACAAACATAACACAAGAGTAGTTGCCCGTTTGATTTCTTTTTATTTGAAAAAAATTTTGAGATGGGTGAAAGTTGGTTTCCAAATCATGTTAGAAGGCCAATTTACTTCTTATAAAGTTAATTACTAATTAACCCCAAAACTTAGAAGCAAAGCAGGTTTTTTTTCCCCAGCAATGATTGATTCCTAACAGATACAGATGCAATATGTGGACAAGTCAATAACCAGATGGTTCCAATAACAGTATTGATTTCTACCTGTCTATTGTTATTTCCATTGCCACTCGTCCCACGCTCACAATCTAACCTATGTGGTTTGAAGTACTTTATGGTGGAGTTACGTGTAACTTGGGTAACTTTTTTATCTACAGTCTTGTAGTATTGTGGAGTAGCGTGGAAACTTAAATCAACCGTTATATTGATATTGGAGTTTGGCATGTGTTGCTGTCATCCACTGTATCACATACAGCAAGTGAGGACGGACCCCCACATACAGCAAGTGAGGACGGACCCACACATACAGCAAGTGAGGACGGACCCACACATACAGCAAGTGAGGACGGACCCACACATACAGCAAGTGAGGACGGACCCCACTCCCACAGTACCACATACAGCAAGTGAGGACGGACCCACACATACAGCAAGTGAGGACGGACCCCCACATACAGCAAATGAGGACGGACCCCACTCCCCCAGTAACACACACAGCAAGTGAGGACGGACCCACACATACAGCAAGTGAGGACGGACCCCCACTACCACATACAGCAAGTGAGGACGGACCCACACATACAGCAAGTGAGGACGGACCCACACATACAGCAAGTGAGGACGGACCCACACATACAGCAAGTGAGGACGGACCCACACATACAGCAAGTGAGGACAGACCCACACATACAGCAAGTGAGGACAGACCCACACATACAGCAAGTGAGGACACACCCACACATACAGCAAGTGAGGACGGACCCACACATACAGCAAGTGAGGACGGACCCCACTCCCACAGTACCACATACAGCAAGTGAGGACGGACCCACACATACAGCAAGTGAGGACGGACCCCACTACCACAGTACCACATACAGCAAGTGAGGACGGACCCCACTACCACAGTACCACATACAACAAGTGAGGACGGACCCCACTACCACAGTATCACATACAGTAAGTGAGGACGGACCCCACTACCACAGTATCACATACAGCAAGTGAGGACGGACCCCACTACCACAGTATCACATACAGCAAGTGAGGACGGACCCCACTACCACAGTACCACATACAGCAAGTGAGGACGGACCCACACATAAAGCAAGTGACAGACCCACACATACAGCAAGTGAGGACGGACCCCCACATACAGCAAGTGAGGACGGACCCACACATACAGCAAGTGAGGACGGACCCACACATACAGCAAGTGAGGACGGACCCCACTACCACAGTACCACATACAGCAAGTGAGGACGGACCCCCACATACAGCAAGTGAGGACGGACCCACACATACAGCAAGTGAGGACGGACCCACACATACAGCAAGTGAGGACGGACCCCACTACCACAGTACCACATACAGCATGTAAGGACGGACCAGCGGGCTGGTGATTATCGTCCCGTTATCAGACAACCCAGATCGAGTGAAACAGTTTTTCGAGTGCATGTTCACGGCTTGCCTGACGATAGCGAGTAGGTAAACGGCTCGCTGCTGTGTACGCAACACGTGGCACCAGTTAAGATATGACAAACATCTGACGCACTCCCCCCCCCCCTACATCCTCGGGTGTTAAGGTCAGCCAGTCAGTGTTACAGCAGCAAGGAATATTCTAGCACTAGTTAACCCGGGCAGCCGAGGGGTACACAGAAAGTCTAGAGCGACGTATCTGCAGCAAGCCCCACACTGTTATCGGCAGTTTAAGCTGGCCATTGTCTCAACTAAACACAGCCGATCGACTATCAAGCGGAAAAGGTTAATGATCATTACAGTTTCACTATCCCGTAACAAAGTGGCCTGAATGTCAGCTCAAAATAAAACTCTGTATAGCAAATAGACCATTGCCCGCGTCACGTGACAGCACCTGCACCAAGTCACCCTGCAATAGGCCATTATGTACTGGTCACGTGACAATAACAGCACCAACTAGCCGGCGCGACGTCAGGTAACCAGGGACCGCAAGCTTCCCTGTACGGTGCTAGAATAAAGGTCAACACACAACACGTTCCGTTACTTAGTCCCGTGTCTGGCCGGCGCATATGTACACCAATAACATCGGCTGGGCCGAGATTGACAAACAATAGATAGGAAAACGATTACATGGCTTCATTGACGCAGGCCTTTGCCGAGAAAATACAGAATCTACCGAAGTAAATATAGAATCTATCTGAAAAAATACAGAACTTATCTGAAAAATACAGAATCTACCGAAGTAAATATAGAATCTATCTGAAAAAATACAGAATCTAACTGAGAAATCTATTTTCTTAAATATTTAATTCTGCTCATTAACACGATTGACACCCATTTTTGTCCATGTAGAATACCACATCTGTTTTTCAAGAGCAAACAGCTAGATGCGTAGATAGTGCAAATTTGAACAAAAAGATTTCTACACTAAAAGTGATGTCTGAACTGAATATTTACTCATAGATCACAGGGGATGTAACTGGTTAAATCAAACTTTAGGAATTCGTTTTAGTACTATCAAAACGGTAGTAGCTCAATTTACATTGGTCCGAACGTAAGCCATATACATAGATGTAGAAAACACGTATGGATGATAAAGTCGCGATACCCTTCCTAATGAAGTAGAATGCATCTGTTTTTGTAAGCTTGGCATATGCAATGGTGGTGTGATCAGCGAGCTTTACCCTGTGACGAGCTAGAAAATTTCTATCGACAATCGAGCGCCCGATCACCCGACTAACTGTCCCATACCGTATCCATGGTGTCATCGTTAAGACGTCTAAAAACAAGAGAAGCGAGACAACGTACAAGCAATGTCTAAAACATTTAGGGATCCTAGAAACCAAGTCACGTATGTTCTGTCCAATGATGACCTCTCCATCATATGGTACTTATGTCGGATTCACCGATGACACTCATGAACAATTTTGCCCATACGGGCTTATCTACTTTTGCTTATTATTTTTTAGTGAATGTGTATGAGTATACCATTTCCTCGGGAGGGTCTTTCAACACTTTTTTCGTTTTCTTTATAAAACAAAATACCATATTCATTCTACACCTCACAAAAATCCATCTCGACCTAAAAAAAAAAATTACAAGTTGATTGACTATTAACATAGCAAGTAGGTTCCTTTAGACCACTGGCTTGAACTAAGACCCGACACCTTGCAACACACTACACTCATTGTGTGATGCCAGCGATCAAATGTACCAGGAATTCAGCAGACAGTCACACACCACATGGGGTAGGAGGGGGTGAGAAGAAAGAAGTATCAATAACGCTATCAGCTTGCATCTGGTCAACTCTAGCACAAGGGAAACAACAACGCAATGGGTGGGACTAGTTGTACGGTACGATTAAATATCTTCAAGTCGGACGTTCAAACACATGTTACTTCTTTTACATTCGACTTGCAACTTTGTAGGGTATTAAAATAAATTAAATTACAAGATCAAACCAACCTCCCATTGTAGGGCTAATCGGGCCATACAACAGATGGATGAATATGTGTGTGTGTATGTATGGTGTGTGTATATATTTATGAGAGCGAATGTTGCTTGAACAGCTCCTAGAATATCTATAAATAGATGTAGGCCTAACAAAATATGTGCTACTGTCCAGATGGGATATTTTGTTTAAAAAAAAAAAAGAAAATGTGAACTATGTTGACGAGGCTCATTAGACCCCTGGTTACCTAATATATACAAAGTGAAAACATGTAAGATATCTTTTTTTCTGATCCCCGAGTGGTTCGACTAAAGTATTTGAAAACTGAACGAATGAAAGTCAGTTGTTCTGATTAATATTTAATTAAAGGGGCCCAAAAGACGTATTACGGAACAGGCCATGGAGGTGTAACATTTAGCGTTAACACCCCTCCAACCCGTCCATTGAAAATAACGTTCCACAATAAACATGTGCCCATAGAGGGCCGACGGGTGGAATTCAAGTAGAATAAGGAGTGGAATAAAATTTGGGCATGTAACTCGGGTCGATCAAACTAAATATTAGCTATGGTGGCGACTGTAAGCACGAAGCTCGGCACTTAGAGCGTTACCGGCAAAACAAAAATAACCCAGACACGACGTTACATTTCCTTGGGATAACTCTATTGCATGCGGCATATTTATCAATAAAAGCTGATATCTACAATAGTATGCAGTAAAATGCACTAGAAATGTCAATTACAAGCGAATAAAAGAATTTTAAAATTGTGCATAATATACATAACAAAAAGCGACAAGTTGGTACATGAATGTTATGTACGTCATGCCGTTTGGTAGAGCAATTAGATTAGTGGTCAGGTTAAGTTACTACACGCTTCATGTCACATGACCCCGCCTTCTTGCTGTCTGCTCATTACACGGGGAAGGTGGTCAATGTTCACTGTAATGTCCCATGTGTTGAGTACTGAACCTGAGCACGGACCCGTCAATCAAAGACGGTGTTTCAAACTGAATTGATTCTATTATAAAACAGGGTGAAGCCCCATCAATCAGATCTAACAGTTATTGTGACAGTTAGAGCTACTAGTCTGACTAACTTTACTTGTAAATTACAATAAGAATGACGACATTTATACCTGGTCCGCTCAGGCCAAATGTATTTTTTGTTCCAGGTGGCGCTGTGTGTGTTTAAGTAATGACCGTAGTTTGTTCAGACCACGATCGAGTGTTTTTTTTTTAGGCTTTAAACTAGAAGTGGGGGAAAAACTCTACTGACAGGGATAAGGTCAGGATAAACAAAAGGTGCTCACACTGTACATGTGGGGTGCAAGAGAAACCCAAGGTAGGAGGAAATAAAAAGCATGTATATGGTTACACCAAATACGGGTAACACAAGCTGTAATAAGCTGGAGCTGTGGACACACACAGACATCCGACACTACTTCTACAAGAATAAATCACCCAACCTCGATTATAGGTGCATTTTTTTTGTTATATGTTACGCAGTTTAGGAGACAAAATAATATTTATATTACATTGGATCTTGTTTTAAAATCCACGAAATGCGACTCTGAAAACAATAATTTTACAACAATCCCAACTGGCAAACAAACGTTGCAGCAGAAAAGAAGGCCGGGCGGCATGAAATGCGAGGACATTCTAGAAAGTCATACTGTATTCCCCGTGACTCCATAAAGCCCGTCTATAAGTATGGAAGCGTGGTGTATTATGTAACAAAAGTAAACGCGCTTTTATAATGCCGCCTATTATACGTATTTCAACTGAAGGAAAGTATAAAGAAAGCATGCTTGACCTAGATAGGTGAATAATTCAAGCTACTTGCGCGTGTTCTATAGGAAGTCATCTCTTATGATAAGTACACGGCAATTCGAGAGTAAAAGCACTTAGGAACATAACAAAAAGTATCATTAATTAATAATTCCATGAGAAAGTTTTAACGTTGCCACATGAGCGGTCTTAACTTTGGTGCTTAAACCTTTACTGACAACTTCACAAAGAACCATTTTCAACAATGTGACTACATACATTACAACAGGGACGTTGTTCTAAAAAAAATCTATATATATACCCCAAGAAACGATGCATTACAGTTAATACAGGCCTATGCTTATATACCAAACCTTTAAATTCACAAAATTCCAAGTGTCCACCTAAGGGGTAGCACACAGACAAGTAGCTAGGTAAGCTATATATGTAAGGTATCACACAGAAAAGTAGCTAGGTAAGCTATATATGTAAGGTAGCACAGAGACAAGTAGCTAGGTAAGCTATATATGTAAGGTATCACACAGAAAAGTAGCTAGGTAAGCTATATATGTAAGGTAGCACAGAGATAAGTAGCTAGGTAAGCTATATATGTAAGGTATCACACAGAAAAGTAGCTAGGTAAGCTATATATGTAAGGTAGCACACAGACAAGTAGCTAGGTAAGCTATATATGTAAGGTAGCACAGAGATAAGTAGCTAGGTAAGCTATTATATGTAAGGTAGCACACAGACAAGTAGCTATGTAAGCTATATATGTAAGGTAGCACAGAGACAAGTAGCTAGGTAAGCTATATATGTAAGGTAGCACACAGACAAGTAACTAGGTAAGCTATATATGTAAGGTAGCACAGAGACAAGTAGCTAGGTAAGCTATATATGTAAGGTAGCACACAGACAAGTAGCTAGGTAAGCTATATATGTAAGGTAGCACACAGACAAGTAGCTAGGTAAGCTATATATGTAAGGTAGCACAGAGACAAGTAGCTTAGGTAAGCTAAATATGTAAGGTAGCACGTAGAGAAGTAGCTAGGTAAGCTATATATGTAAGGTAGCACCGAGATAAGTAGCTAGGTAAGCTATATATGTAAGGTAGAACACAGACAAGTAGCTAGGTAAGCTATATAATAATATATATGTAAGGCAGCACAGAGATAAGTAGCTAGGTAAGCTAAATATAGCACACAGACAAGAAACTACTAAACTATATATGTTAGAAGATGGTGATAGGTTAGAATAGGCATGAATGCAGCATCAATTGTGTTGCTTGAGGGACCTGAATACTGCTCAGAGGACAACAAGTGCATCCTGACACACAAAAACAGTTGCAGTAAAATACAAGAGAGCTCAACAAATAGTCTACATGTATTTGCATTAGGGGACAACAAGTGCATCCTGACACACAAAAACAGTTGCAGTAAAATACAAGAGAGCTCAACAAATAGTCTACATGTATTTGCATTAGGGGACAACAAGTGCATCCTGACACACAAAAACAGTTGCAGTAAAATACAAGAGAGCTCAACAAATAGTCTACATGTATTTGCATTAGGGGACAACAAGTGCATCCTGACACACAAAAACAGTTGCAGTAAAATACAAGAGAGCTCAACAAATAGTCTACATGTATTTGCATTAGGGGACAACAAGTGCATCCTGACACACAAAAACAGTTGCAGTAAAATACAAGAGAGCTCAACAAATAGTCTACATGTATCTGCAGATACATCAGCACTGAGTATGTATATGAACTTTGGTGCATAACTGTAATAAGTCACAAGTATATTTTGCAGATAATTTACAAGATACATTTTTTTTTACAGTTAGAACTAATAAAATGTTTCACCCTCTGACCCTTCATTTTGTTGGCTTATTTCAGAGAAATACATTTAGAAACTAAATGTAATTATAAGAAAATAAACATTTGTTAAAATACAAATGTACTGTCTCTGCTCACTTTTTAATAAGAAACTTTCAGCTACATTTGATTTACATTTTATTGAATACAATTCGCTGAATAGAATAAAATAAAAAAGAACACAATCACAGAAAACATTTATAAATTTGTTAAATCCTGCAACTACAAGTTGAATTTGTAAAAAAATCTAACAGATCAAAGTAACTGCTTTTGAAGCTAGTCTATGATGAGTCATGTTCGGTTGATATTTGTTAGCAAAATTTAAAATAATAGTGTAACCTCCCTTAAATTATTTATTTAATAACCAGCTTTCTATAGGTCAAATCAAAATAAATATTAAATTACAAAATGAGGCTAAATTTAAATTACCTAGCTTAAACCATACTACTATAGTAGTTTTTTTCGTTAATATATGAACTTAATATTTAACCTAATGGAGATATTTTTAGCTTATGTGGTTCTTGAATTCAAATTTATTTTCTTTTTCATAAACTAGGGCCTATCAAAATTCTTATTTTAAAAAGTTTAAAACTGCTGCTTTTGCAATGTTACAAAATGATATAATATAAGGGGTCATCCATTTATGACGTCCACAATTTTTTAATATTTTGGACACCCCCCCCCCCCCCCCCCCCCACAAAAATCCACTTTTTTTCCGTATACAAGTCCATATGCGTCCACAAAAGTCAGTTTTTTTTTGGACAACCCCCCCCCCCCCCCCCGCATGTGGACGTCATAAATGGATGACCCCTAAGCATTTTTGAACAGCTTCTATTATTTAAATTACTGTCTTGAAACTAGTCTTAATTGTTGCAGAGGAGGGCAGAGTGTTTTAGCAGTTGCACACAATTGTCCCATATACAAAAACAATTTCAGCATTTATATTGTTTTACTTTTTAATAAGGCTCCAACTAAAGTCAACCTTTTTCTCAAAAATAAAAAAAATGGTGTCCACTTAAGCGTGAAATTCAATATCTAGAATATCTTTTGTTAGTTAAGTAGCGGATTTAATATTCCAAAATTACTTCTAGGGGACAATAAACTGCAATTCCTAAACTAAATTTTAAGTGACTAGTCTATTTTATAGTTTTAGTGAGTAGATCAATAGTGGGCCAATTAATTAGTACTTTAATAAATAGGCCAAATTTAAATTAAGCTTTAACTTTATGATTTATGCCTAGCCTAAAAATTCAAATAATAGCAGTTTAGTTAGTGCATCCATTTCAACCTTCCAAAAAATAAAATGCTTTCATGGTTTACTAGGCTATTCTATTTCTATCAGCCTGGGAGAGAAGTGCTGAATGAGTGGAGTGAATGGATCAATACTATAGCATTCCAGAACGAGGATGCAATGACATCATTCAAGGGAGCTAGTCCAACATTATTATCAATCACAAATCAGTCACATGAAACTTACTATATTCATGCCCTTATATTTGGTTTAAGTGTCTTTAAAATATGGTCAATGAATGACTTTAAAAACAGAAACAATAGTAAATAGTGTGAGTATGACATATCCAGTTATACAAACAATAAAGATATTTTTTTGGCAAAGAAATTAATCAACTCCACAGACAGAAAATTGGGTAAATTTGAAAATGTATCCTACCTGTGGTGTTGTTTGCTGCAGTTGTTTTTGCATAATTTCTCTATCTTTATTTGATTCTAAAAGTTTCGCCTCTGTTAATTCCAATGCTTCCTGTTTCTCTCGCAGACTTTCCATCAACTTATCCCTTTCATCCAACATGTTTACCATCAATTGTTCAAAATTAGAATCATCCCCTGAACCTTGGGACTCTCTATCGTTTGAACCATCTTCAGAGATGGTGGGCATCACGTCGCACATCATTTTGGATGGCTTTTATGTGCACAATATTCTATGTAAATAAATTTCCTCTACCTCGTGACGGTATTTTATTTTAGCATTAAAATAATGATAAACTGCTACACATTCGCTTCACATAATAAATCGGATCCACTCGTAGAACACACCGGTTCATAGGCATGATGATGTGAAGTAAATCAGATATTCTTTAGACCATGTCTTTATATGGTTGTAATTATCCTCGTTAACCTGGTCTATCCAAGGAATTTTCTGATCCATTGTGTTTTAATTTAATATATGTGACGTAATTTAATTAAACACAGTCTCAACCTCCCGATCTGGAAAGGGAGGCCATTTTCTTTGAAGAAAGTGTGTCATACCCATAATGCACTTGTTATGTCGAAGTAACTCTACGAGATTTTCTATTAGGGGGCGTAGACCAGAAAGAAAGCAAATTTACTAAAATAAACACATTAAGTTTATGCTATGATAATCCCCAATCACAATAAACTATCTTTACTCAAAGATAAGCAGATCTAAGATGTTCACCAACTTTGTGGCCAATTCAATTAAGGTTAAAAATCATTATACTAGGCCTAGTCGATGCACATTGAAGACCAATCGCCATTCCGAATCCTAATCACGCAAAATTTTATGAAATTAGCTCCCGAAAAAAAGAATGTTGAATACAATGAATAGGCTATATTATATATATATATATATATATATATATATATATATATATATATATATATATATATATATACATATATATATAGATGGTCGCTGGGACTTTTTGCCTCCAAATTCGTGGACTTGTAAAAATGCTAAAACGTTCTTAGTCTGCTAAAAGTCCCGTTTAAAATTAGATTATATAATCCTGATTTGTGCTTGACCATGGGGAAAATGGCTGCATTTAACATTGATATCTTTATCATAAAAATGAGAAATAATATTGAAACAATAGGTATGTATAATTCACACATAAAACTTTTTTAAAAAGTTGCCCTGGGGGCTATCTATCAATGATTTCACGCTGTTTGACGATTCAAATCCCTCTTCTTCCCGTAACAAAATTTCAGACTCCCCCACCCGAAAAAAGTCTACAGCCCCCCTCCCCGAACAAAATGGAATTTATATAGAAAACACATACTTTTATCGCCCCCTCCCCCAGGAAAAATGTGTTCGCCCCCTCCCAAATATCAATTGCCCCCCTCCCCCCGGAGAAAAAAAAAACGGGAAGAAACACTGTCACCCACTCGTCACAGAGATGTGCTATGGTGCTGGAAAAAAAATCACTCTATTTCATTAATAAATTCGTTTTGTTTGGTTAACTTCGTGAGGCACACGTAGTTAAAGTCGGTTAAAGCGTACCATGGTAAAACAGTTTAAAAAAGGACCCGTGGTACTGATTCCCCGACCTGGTAGATATACTATAGGCCTAGTACTATATATATATATATATATATATATATATATATATATATATATATATATATATATATATATTTCTCTTCTTGGAGACCCTAGAAAACACCAAGCTGTAAGCGCGCTCCCTACCACCCCCACCCCTACATGGTCTGGTGAGCTGTGGTTCACGCTAAATGTTTACAATCGTAGAGCCGGGTTTAGTGATGGCTATTAGGGGCAGATAATTTAGTTTGAAACCTTTTTAAACTTAGGGGAGGTAACTAAGAGAGGCTGCTTTCACGGGGGTGGGGGTGGAGTGGGTGGGGGGTTGGGGTTGGGGAAATTGGGGGGGGGGGGGGTTTATCGTCCTTAACGAGTTACTGATAGTGTTTCAAAGCAAATATATTTAGTGGCAGCATTGGTACTGTCGAATTCACAAATTATGACTAACTGAAAAGTAGAAAATAAAACAACTAAATAGCGGCGTATAGTACGCCGCGGGTCGGCTCGTTATCAATATTTATAATAATGCGCCTTTTAAGTTTGGACTAGTTTTAGGCCTTTAAAGTTTGGACTAGTTTTAGACATAGTTTTTACACCTTTACCTCTTCCCATTTCCGATCATTTTATTTTTTCTTCATGAAGATCTATATCGCTGTAAAAATTTTATTATTTTTATACACACATTTTTTTTCGAAATCATCGATAGGTTTTTGCAACATTGTTTTCAGAAGATGGGCAACAACTACAAAAATGACTAAAGATGTCAAAAAGCAATTGTCCTACTGAGATGGTGTTTGTGGTCACAGAGGCGTCGCGAGGCGGGGCGGGGGGTACGGACCGCACCGGGTGACACCACTTAGGGGGTGACACCATGGCGAAAAATTGCTAAATAAATAGAAGAAAATTCTTTATGCCAGTTCAATTATGATTAATGGTCGTTAACTGTAGTAATAGCCGACTATAGAACATCCTTAATATTAGCTGTGCACACTTTAAAACTATCACCCGGTGGGGGGGGGGGGGGGGTTGTGATGACACCAACTGCAAAATTTAGAGAAGAATAAAGGCTTGTTGAGTATTTTGAAAACGCACAGCGCCATTAGGCAAAATCAGAAGGGTATGTCATCAATTGCAAATGTATATGTAGGCCTATGTAGACCTTTATGTGTATGTATATATATATATATATATATATATATATATATATATATATATATATATATATATATATATATATATATATATATATATATATATGTAGCATAGGTTTTTCCTGGGGAGGGGTGACACCATGACGTCCCGCACCGGGTGACACTCGACCTCGCGACGCCACTGTGTGATCATATTGAAGAAATGCACCACATTGGAACATTGCTAATCAACATCTTTATTCCAACGACGTAGGGAAAGTTCTACCCTTCCCGAAATTCAAGTTTGCCAAAATTCTTTTTAAAAAAGTAGTCTAAACTTTCAACAAAAAAAAAGCACTTTTTCTTTAAATTTAAAATATCGCGCACCCAACAGGTCTTTTTGCTACGATAAGTTTACCTAAAACTTAAAACTTCCTATGACTTAACTTAGCTCATCGCAACAAACATTTAGACCTTTATTCGGCATTTAAAAACAGTTAAACAGGTGATAGTAAATAAACAAATGCAACCCGTTGCCCACCATAATTTTTTTTCTCTTATCGACATTGGACGTGTAGGCCTACGTGTATCGTACAAGATATGCGATCGAGTCAGCCTAACTAGGTCCACACCGTAAACATTCGCTAAACATGCAACTGTATTTTTATATGTTTGAAAGTGAAGTATGGATCTACGTTTGGTTTTTAATATTACTGACATTTTCCCCACACAATTTAAATTACGTTACTGTATTGAAACAGCTGACATACTCAATTTTTCGATCTTTTTGGACAGTAAATCACTAAGCCTATATAAGATATATTTTAAAAAAAAAATCAATTCATCCATTCAGTAGGAAAAAACATTTCAAGCCCTTCTTTTTGGGGGTCGTCCATAAATGACATCACACTAGTAGGGGAGAAGGGGTCCGTAATTTTGCGACGGAGTGTGATGAGGGGGAGATGGGGGGGGGGGCGGGTGTCAAAATGGTGTGACGTCACACGTTTGCATTATAAAAAAAATCAATGTTAGAAAACGAATTTTAGCCGTTAGGGGTCATCCATAAATGACGTCACGCTTTTTTTGATGATTTTTACCCCCCCCCCCTTCGTTACAAAAAGCCAGACCCCCCCCCCCCCCTAAAATGACGTCACACCTTAGCCTACAAACCCCCTCAAAATTGCAGTTGAATTTTTCTTAAAACATCGATATTTTTCTAAAATCTTGTCTGAACTCTATCAAAATAGAGTATTTTAATCAATTTCTGTTACAATTCATTAAAACAGTTTTCCAAAAAAGGCGAAATAACGTCTAAAATTCGTTTTCTAACATTGCTTTTTTATAATGCAAAAGTACGACGTCGCACCATCTGAACATCCCCCTCATCACACACCGTCACAAAATTACTGACCCCCCCTCCCCCCTACGAGTGTGACGTCATTTATGGACGACCCCTTATTTCGCGTTTTTGTTTTAATAAATTGTAATAGGAATTGATTAAAAAAAACTCGTATTTTAATTTTAAGAAAAATTCAACTGCCATTTTGAGGGAGGGGGCGTGTAGGCTGATCGGTGTGACGTCATTTTAGGGGGGGGGTCTGGCTTTTTGTGACGATGTGTAACGGAGGGGAGGGGGGAGGGGTAAAATCGTCAAAAAAGTGTGACGTCATTTATGGATGCCCCCTTTCTTCTACTTCTTCTTTTACTACTAGATCTAGATCTATTTATTCTTCATTTTCTTCTTCTTCTTTCATCTCCTCCTTATTTGTTCTTTGTGGTTATATAATGGCGGGGATTTTCTCCAACACAATTAAGCATTACGCGTCAATATGTTATGCGCCGTATTGCCTGTTGACTCGAACTTTAGACTGCTGTTCTTTCTGGACTGCTTTCAGGGCCTTTGTTTAAAAACGAATAATCTGCAAGGCAGCAGTTGTTTGATTTTGGAGTTTTCTCTCCAAGATGGGTTGCCGTCCTTATCTACCCAGCCAATCTGTCCGGGCTTTCATACTCTAGTTAATACTAGCAGTGGCGTCGCTAGGTCGGGTGTCACCCGGTGCGGTACCTAATCTACTCTATAAACCGCTTTTTTTTTCCTTGTCACTAGACCTAATTGACATTAGTCTATGTAGAATAACCTATGGCATAGGTCCTATGTAATGGTTTAATGTTTGCTCGAATACTCAGGTTTATTGCCTGGGGGTAACATATTTATTTAAGTAAGCCTATAAATTAGGAATATTATTATGCCTTACTTTTAGATTTTTACCGTATTTTTTTAAGTTACCGAAAATATCCGGTGACATCGTCACTTCAAGATGGAGTCAGATGTGTATTGCAGTGTTGTCACTTTCGGTTTCAACCAATTTAATTTTAATATCATGGATTTAATGTTCTGTTTATTATAAATCTGATAAATGACGCTGCTTACAAGAAAAGATAATTACATTCTCATAAAATGCCTAAGGACGGCAAGAAAGGGAAAAGAAGACAAAACTTTTGTAGTTCAGGTGCGCAGTGTTACGTTTAAAAAAAATATTAGATCTAGATTTTCTAAATTAAGTTAGTTAGACCAGTCAGTTAGAGTTAGTTAGGCCGAGCCTAGCTCTAGCTTAGTAGCTTAGCACTAGCGTAGCTAGCTAGTGAGTTATAGAGTAGATTGTCGTGTCTAGATCTAAATCTTGAATCTAGGCTTTAGACATAATGTTTACTTTTTAGGCCCTGGAGTCTGGAACTATTTTTAATTTTTATTTAACTTTTGTCTTTTAGGACCGGCATTAAGATTAAAAGTAACAACCTGGGTTTTTTCTTTTTAAATTCTTATCTAGATCTAGATATAGATCTAGATATAGATTCATCTAGATTTAAGAAATCTAGATCTAGTAATCTAGTTGCCTTGCCTTAGTAAACCGCAAAGATATAGGCTTAGATCTAGAATTTATATAAAAAATAGGCTAATAAAATTTAAAAATAGACCAAGAGTCTTATCTTTAAAAAAAAGTTTAAATTTAGTAACTTTGTCATTTTCTCCCAATCTCATGGCAGAGTCCAGTAGGTTGATTTTAGATCTAAAAATCTAGATCTAGAAGTTTTAACTTGACATAGAATCTATATATTATTATTAATATATAGCCTAGGCCTATAACACCAGATTTCATTAGTTTAGTAATAAATGTATGACATGATACATTTTTAATTGACATTTAAAATTTAAATAGATCTATTACTACTATTAAGATATAGGCCTATATATATACATATACATATACATATACATATACATATACATATACATATACATATACATATACATATACATATACATATACATATACATATACATATACATATACATATACATATACATATACATATACATATACATATACATATACATATACATATACATATACATATACATATACATATACATATACATATACATATACATATACATATACATATACATATACATATACATATACATATACATATACATATACATATACATATACATATACATATACATATACATATACATATACATATACATATACATATACATATACATATACATATACATATACATATACATATACATATACATATACATATACATATACATATACATATACATATACATATACATATACATATACATATATGTATATAGCCTATATATTCTTTTCAATCATTAGGATCCATTTACTGTGAGTACTTTATGCAACTTATTACTTATTTAATTTTATCTAATTGTTTCCTTTTGTTTGAAACATGTTTTTAGATATCACACTTCATGACTTTGCTGATGCTCATTTACCTCAGTCTTGTGGACGCCTCAAGAAATCTCTTGCAACTGCCACTGGCCCGGGAGGTTGGTTTTATATTTTTATCTTTATCCATCCAATGTTGCCTATTTATTGTAGACTTGTGAAAACTAATAATATTTTCATTTCCTTCTCAGCAATTCCAAAAACAGTTAGTGCACAAAAACTTGTAGAGCGGGAGGAAGCTGAAGCTTTAAGCTGGTTTGAGAAAGATCTTGAGGATTTTGTAATTGATGATGTGACAGAAGAAGAGCATGAGGAACAAAACATTAATGGAGGTAAAACCATATCTTAAATTTCATTAAAATATAATTCATTTATTACATCATGATTAAGATAATAAACCTTTTTAATTCCAATTCTTTATTGATTATATTAGTCCTAAAATTTTCAAAGTACTGTACCATATTTAAGTTCTATATTTATTATTATGTTACTGAGTTTATAAATATGGCAAAGTAATTAATTTGTTTTGTTTGTTTTCATGGCACTGAAACAGCTTCTGCTTAATCTTGCTAATCCCCATGAAAAAGTAAATCTTGCAGAAGAGTTCATAATATTTTATTATCTCATAATCACACATCATCCACATATCTACTAAATTCCTATTGTAAAAAAAAAGCATATCTGCCTGAATATATATATACATATTTTGTTTTTGATAGTTCCTGAGATCTTTATTTTTTAAACTTTTCCTTGCCTATGCATATTTTTACAAACACTTCTGTTAAATATTATAAACTGTAATGATTAAGATAAGTATGAAAAGCTAAAATTGTGATTTTTAGGGTTTAATTTTTTAAACTTTACAGCAGCACCTTTGACATCCAAAGACAATAGAAAAAAAAAGAAGACAACATACACAGGTGGAAAAGTTTACCCTCTAGATTTATGGCACTTGATTGGCAACTTTGTCCACCCAGATGATGTACAGAGGTTTGCTGGGATATGTCAAGGGGCTCGTTCAGTCACACACACAGCAGCTTTCTGGAGAAAGCTTTATGAGAGGTTAATTGACGTTTTTTAGGCTCTATGGGAGGTTAATTGAATTTTTTAGTCATTCAATTTTAATTAGATTACACAATTTGCTTATCACTGTTTTATATTATATAGTTACAATCTGCAGCGTACTAATACTGAAGTTAAGAAAATCAAAAGATAAATCATTGTAATATAAAATTCTTTAAGCTATTAAAACAAAAGATTTTCAACTGCTTGTAGTAATAAGTGATTATCAATATTGAAATTATCTGTAGTTAACTGTTGTAGCCTTTAATATAAACATTTCTTCAAAATAATTAGCTAAATAAATTTAAATGTTGGTAATTGTTTTAAACTTTTGCAATAATGTATTAAATGATTATGCAGGTACTATAGCAAAGGTAAAGAAGGATTGCCTGATGCTGTTAAACCACATAGCATGGAAAAGTTGCATGGACTGCGAGCTAGAGTAATTAGAGCAATGTTTTATCTCTACCCTCCATTAATATCAACAGTACAAATAAAGGGACCAATGGAAGATGAACCTTATTCTCTTAAAGGTTAGCCAATAGCTTTAAATACATTAAGTAATATCTGTTGATATTTGCGGTTCAAAGCTTAGTTATTTTTGTTATGTTTCACAACAGGTCATCGATGTCTTTTAGCATGGCATCAACCTGCACCAAAAGGCTGGCTTTTTTGTTTCAAGTTTCAAAAACCATCCTTTCAATCTTTAACCAGCAGACCATCAAGCAAAATAGACTTATACCATGGTCAGTATTTAGAAAAACAATCAAAGATCTCTTTGATGAAGTCAATCACATAAGTAATTTAATTTGTCATTTAGCATGTCTTTTTAGTTGTATAACAAAAAGTAAGCTTGAGTTTGATAAAAAATATCTTTAAAGGGAAGTAATCAAAACATTTGCAATTAAATTAAGGTTTGTAATACACCATTATGAATTTGTGTTGCATAGGTTTCAATGATTTGTTTTACAACCCTGAAGAAGGGTGCTCAGTATTGCAAGTCACCTGCTGCCATTTTGCTTCTATATCCACTGTCATGGGTCTACTACTTAACCAGGTAAATTCATATTTAGTTTTCAAGTGTTTTATAGTACTATATTTTGATTTTTGTTCTCACTTAATAAATTTTAAGACTGATTGTATACTTATCATCATTGTATACATTAGTTTTACAGTTCTTTGTGTTTTTTGATTCGTTGACACAGGTATACATAACACTTAGCACAGGATTTCACCATCACCGTTTGAGGCTCCACTTTGACTCAAGGATAACTACAAACAATCACGCAGCTTCAGAAATGGTTGTAGTTCTTGATGATGTTATATCTATTAAGTTGGTTCAGTGGTGGTACCCTGGCTATCCATTCACCAATTGATGATGGCTGCTTTTAGTGTATTCAAAGCTTTTTTTTAAATAAATTATTTTACTCCTGGGTAATTGGTCACTTCAAAAACACCCTTTGTGCTGTTATTTCAAAATAAGCAATGTTAATTACTACTCAGTTTTAATTTTTATCTAAAATTTTAGAAGTCATTTAAAAAATTTCAGCTAATTCATAATGTTTATGTTGTTTTTGTGTAATTTTTAACAATTGTCTATATTCTATTCCCAATGACTGCTAGAACTGATTACTTATGAAGGGGTTGTGATTTCAATAATTCATTTATATAAACTTTAAACAGTTTGTAAAAATGTAGTCTAAGGAAGCGTTTTCAAGAAAAGTTATTTTTGATACATTTAGCTATATTAAATTTTTTTTTTTAATTTTACATATTACAAAAATGGAATATCCAATCATCAAGAAACTAAAAAGAATGGTACATATATATTGGAACATGAATATCAAATCTTATATAGATGTAATCAACTTTTAAAAGTAAATTAGTCTAGAAATAGGTCTATTTATAAAATTACTGTTTACTATGTTAGAATAAATCATGTCATTTTACAAGTTTTAATTCAAACAAAATGTTAAACAGTCTTGGTTCAAATTGATTATTTTTACCTTAATAATCAATCAAAAGCTAGTCAGCTATATTCATTAAAATATATATTTATAATTTAGTAAGGTGAACATTAATTTTCAATTAAAATCTTTTAGTGAGATAAGTAATTTCATCTCTTCTTTCAAATACAAGCTAAATTGAGCTTTGATCTGATACTCTGTCTCAGTCTTATTCTTTAAGTTTAGATATTTGCATTTTATGATTTTCAATAATATTTTAACTGTCAATGTACTAATTACTGGTTACTGTGTTAGCATATTATAATGGTGTGTGTAGAGAACAATGAAAACACAAGAACTCAGTAATTTACAAGAGTGACAGTTCCTGTTCTCTGTAGCTATTCGGTGATACTAGTTAGTGTTACATTTTAAGAAGTAAAGTATAAATTAAACCAGAAAAGTATGGAAATGTCCTATAATGAATAAATATGTCTTAATAATATGAAGGGGAGAGAAATATTGAAAATGAAGCTTTTTGATATTAGTAGGGTGAAGTTAAAACATTCCACAGTAACAATAAAGTTATATTTATATGAGTATGTGTAATTGTAGGGATGATAGGTGAAATTTATATTCATTAGTGGTAAACTAAACAAGTTTATGTGTAAACAAAATATCCCATAAAATCATCCAAAGATTAATCTTGTGAGTTATGACTGTTTTAGGAACATTCATTTCTTAAAACAACTTTAATCATAAATCAACCAAAGGACCCCTCAAGCAAATTTTCAATATATATTATTTCATATTGAAATGAATTAGCTGATAATTTATTGATCTGAGTAGCTAACATCAAAGCATTTGATCAAAAGTTGTTTATTTTTGTGTAGTACAAAGATATTACATTTTATTACCTTAGAATAACAATTTCTATCAACCTACATAAAATGCATCTAGGGTAATGATTTGCCAAATAATGTGATGCAATTTTATGTATAACTCCCCCACCCTACAAAGTCAGGGAATATTGCTGTTAGAAGTAGTTTCAGCTGAGTGTAATAGATGTGCCACATATCAATTGCTTATTATAGAACTGGTAGTTAATATAAAATAAAAATGTTTGTCATTCACTGTATTGTTCTTTTTTTTTCCAAGCTCTTATTTAGTTGGCAACGGCTGTTGGTTTTTTTGTTGGTAGTTTATTTGTGGCAAATCTTGTAACTCAATTTTGACCCACTCCTAATGTTGCGATTTTGTTCAAACTTTCCAGATGTTCCACTTTGATGACAATACAAGTCTATCTATTAGATTTTAAATTTGTCATTAAAAATTAATTAAACAGCTTTGAAACTAAGGGGACATAACAAAATTATATCACTTGATAGATTACTATATTCAACAAACAGAAGGGGAGATAACTTGCTAGAGGCTGTTAACCAACCATTCCGGTGAGCTTTTACAATAGCAGAGATGTTCGATCTAGTGAGGGCTATTAGGAGCAGGTAATAAAGTTTTTAAACTATTTGAAACTAAAGGGGTAAAAAAAAAAAGCACTTGCTGTCGTCTGTAAAATATGGTCATAGACAGGTGCTTTCACGGGGCGTTTTAAAGCAAAATTTTTTAGTGTCGACTTCACAAATTAGGAATCACACATGAGATTTTAGCAACCTAAGCTTTTATGAAAGAAAGCAGATTAGTTTTATTTTCTTATTTTCAGTGCATTCAAAAGCTTGTTGCTATGAACGTTTTTTATGTTTTACTCTGAACCTTCATATAACAAAGTTTAACATTAATAAACTTTGAAAACCAATGTTGTTGAAATGTAAAATTAGTTGTCACACTTTTTACCTGTCCCTTACTCTATTACTACAAAAAAGAGAATGTATAAATTGTGGGCTTGTGCGTTGAAAGCTTTTGGATAGCAATTAAAGTAAGAAACTATAAAGTGCTTAAGTTAATAACAAGGTTCTAAAACAGCGTTTTTTCCCCTGGCTATCAGATTCTGGACTAGTTTTCTCATCTTCAGTGGAATTCAAGCCTAAGTTAATAGAATAGTTAGGAAACTTGTGTTAGTAATACATTACAGCTGAATGCATAAGATAAAACACAAGTAATGATTATAAAACAATTTATTTTTTACAAGCAAATGAAAAATTAATTTAACAAATGTCACATATCTCAGCAATTCTTAAAGATCTGCCAGATCACCAGTGGTGTAGACAGGGGCATGTTTGAATCCCCACCCCCAAAAATGAGAAGTCTCACAGCGATTCTCAGTGTCTTTATGTTGACCATTTTAAATTATCCTATGGCATGAAACAATTTTACAATCATTTAAAAAAAAAAGTTTATATCAAATAAATATATATATTTTAAAAAATGTAAAATTGTTTCATGTCATATATTTTGAAATATAATTTTATTAACACCCCTCTCACAACAAATTCCTGCTACGTCACTGTAGATTCAAATAGATTCTGTTAAACTCTAGCTAAGCAATTTTATACTAAACAGAGGATAAACAACACCGAATGCCACTATTAATTTAATCTAATAAATTACAACATTCTAACCAAACGCACAATCCTATCAGTACCGATCACAAGTACTCCCAATATATTTACATTAAATAAATGGAAATGTAGCAAACAGATATTGTAGCACTCCTCCAGGCAATCTATTCAGACATTTTTTTCTTTTTATTTAACACAATCAGAAGCTAGACTGACAGTTATACACAATTCTTACTATCAGATTACAGTTACAATGTTAAAATGTTCACCCATATTAAACAAAAGATACTCTTTGGCTAAACTAAACAAATTCTTCACAATAAATTAAAACTGGTAGGGCCTTTATGTATTTAAGTGTAAAAAATATATTCTTGACCAGTCAGTAAAAAATAAGTTAAAAAACTCGAAAATGTATTTTAAAAAATGACTTATTTACAGTAGTGAAAATTTATGACAAATGAATTGCGTTTGAAGGAAAGAACTATCAATGTCATATTCACAATGAATCTATTATGTTAGTTTAGTTTGTGGCAGCTTAGAAACAAGTTTGATGGAACAGTATAAGACCTCAATTTATGGTCTTGATATCACCATAATGTAGCAGTACATTAAATCACTTGTAATTTAGTAAAAAGTATTGTCTTCAATCAGCTGCCTGAATTGTTCAAAAAACACATTGGCTGTTTCATCATAAGCTCAGCTTGCAGAAATGAGCACACGGTTTAATGGATAACACTGTGGTATCCAGTTGAAAGTAGCCCTTTTCTGTACCAAGCTGCTATGATGCCATTTAAAGATTTTGTCTTCTGTGTTAACACAACCTTACAGTTCTAAAGCTTTAATTATTGCCTCCCGGTCCTTTAGTGCCTTACTGATGGCTTCTTTTTCTTTCTTTGTGGGAGACTTTTTCTTTTGTTTGGCAACCTGTATTTTCCTATAAGCTTCCATCACCTAGAGAGGAGAAAAATGTTGGATTGCATGTTGATCACATATCCTAATTACTTTCTAAGGTAACACATGCTAGAAAAAAATCATTTTATGTAAAGCCTGTTATCTTAATTTTAATGAAAAAAATTCTAAAATGGCTTCAACACCCACCCCCCCCCCCCTCCCCCCAAATAACACAGAAACAAACTATTGCTTATTTGTGAAGACTATTTTACCATATATCTACATAAGAGTAAACAATAACTGAAAGTTAATGTATACTTTTACGCTTTTAAAATTTACAATAATCATCATGCTTTAACAGCGTTATTTGTTTACCTCAGAATCTGCTGCCTGTAATTTCTTTCTAAGATCTTGTCGAGCCATATCTTCCTGTCCCTGACGATACAAGCTCTTTAATATATTTACATTTTGTTGACTGATTGCCCTGAGTTCTTGCTGCTTCTTTCTTAGTTCTGCTAAAACTTCATCATTTGGATCATCCTCTTCTTCTTCTTCCTTTTCTAAAATTCCTGCAAACAACATATGTTTAAAAACATAAACCAGGAAACTGCCCATAGAAATAGAGAAATTATTTTAAATATTCCTATGCATACCCTGCTCTTCCAACTCTTTGCGGATTCTTCTTTCCAGTGTTGCAGGGTTTCCAATGTTGAGCTGCTTAGCAAGCATGCGTGGTGAAATGGCTGGGGCTTCATCTGCACATTCTATCCATGAAAACAACATTTTTTTACATTAATTTGTTATAAAAATTAGCATTACTATAATGTAAGTATTATGATTGACAAATAAACAATGAGCATAACTAACCAGCCGTGTCTGCCATTGAATCATCCATTGGAGTCATTAAGTTGTCCTCAATAAGAGCAGACACTAACCTCTGAGTCAGGGGCCCAAAGGGGGAGTCATCCATACTGAAAACAAAACACGACTTTTACAGGTGGGTTTAAGCACTTGTTATATATTTTAAAAGTTTTATTACAATAACATAAATGTACTAGTAAGGTAATTCACTCACAAATAGTCATTCTTTTTAAACTCAGCCTTTTTAAGCATAGCAGTGGTCTCTGTATTTGTTGTAGCAGTAACTCCATTACTGGGCTGAACAGCAGGCTTCTTCTTTTCACTTATCCTTGATCCTAGAAGTAAATTTTTTACATTTTCATGGATCATTCTTTTAAATACTAAAGAGATAGTATCTAGTGATAGGTACATTGTTAAAAATGTGCTAAAAAACAACTCATAATTTAGTTACCAACTCTTCAATTCCAAAATTTGAAAAGGAAAGTAATTTAGATATATAATTTAATAAAGAATATAAATTAGAGACAAAAATAAAATATCATCAGCACTTCAAAGAAGCAGATAAAAAAAATCTATGTGACTACTCAAGTCAAAGTATTTGAGTAATCAATTTTACATTACTAGCGTGTCATGCAAACTTTACTTTTCCAGAATTAAGCCAGATACCCATCAACCATGAAGACTTTACTAAGAACCTGATACTCTGGGGGCTATTGAATGTTCAAAGATTTAGTCATATAATTAAAAGAAAAAATACCATCATTCTGCTCCTCCAAAAGATCTTCCTCTGCCCATCTCTGGGTGTAGTGTATTCCCAATGGTGGGATTTTCATGTATTCAGATTCCTCTTCATGGGCTTTTAACATCTCTTCAATGACACGTAGATCATCTGTAGTGATTGGAGCACAGTAGGGCTCCACTGATGCCCAAAACCTATTGACTGCATCATTCTTTGGAACCTTGGGTGTCTCAGATGCAGAAGGTCCATCAGAACCTGTTGGATCCTCTGACTGACCCTTAGACTGACCACACAAAAAACCCATTAATAATGTTAGTAATAAAAAAAGTTGTTTCAATATTTACAATACACAATACAATAAATACACAAGTATAAATGTTAGAAGTTTAAATAAGTTGTATTAAAAATACCTGTGAATTTTTTCCTTTGGTTCTTGACCCAGAATTCGGTGTTGATGGTTGTGAGGGTCGCCCGCTGGAATCCTTAAATTTTTTGCTGGACTGTCTTTCTCTTTCATCAGTTGGAGTGCCTTTTCTTTTTGTAGGAGTTGATGAACGGCTAGGTGTTTCTGACTGCAAAAGTAAAAGGTAGTATTAGACAAAATTTAACCTCCGATACGGATTATGCTAATTTAATATTAAATTCAAATAATAGTGTTTTATCTGTATGTTTATTTAATGGTAAAAAAAACAAACCCCTTTTCCTGTTGATCTTTTGCCATCTTTTTTGTCAGGCCAGGTAGCTAAGATGTTATTTTCAGAGCCCAATTGTTTTAACCTTTTCCCTACAGATGCCAACAAAATTTCAATGTCAGCTTGAATTTGGTCTAGTTCTTCTAGGCTGATGTGGCCATTCTCATCTCTAGAAACAACTGAAATGAAAAATAGCCGATAGAAAAAGAGTATTTTATTAAATTTTATTTTAAAGCCCTGAAGTAAGATTTAACAAATATAACGAGAAGCATAAACATACCTTGTGCATATTTCTGACATTCTTTGATATGGTCGACAGTAGACAGATCAGGGAATTGCAGAGGACAGTCTTTTATATCCCTGTCTTTCTCCTTCTCTTGTGGCGCTTTTCCTTTACCTTTCATGGTCTGGTTTATAAAAATACATAAATTAATGCACTGAAGATTTCTCTAAACATGCAAACCTATTTGAAACAAAGATATGAAATTCTATAATGGTTACAATTAGATTTTTCCTAAGAGAAAAAACAACTTGGGAAGTGTGATGGAAACTGAATTATAGTTGATTAAAAAGGACATCCTACTTCACCTGATATTTGTTCTATGCGAATTTTAAATGGTAATTGACAGTTGAATACTAACTAAACTGGTGAATAATTAATATTATTATTTTATTTATTTAAAAATTACTAGATCTTTTAAATTAATGAGACTAGTATAGATTTAATTAGAGTGCATAATGATAATTGATCAGCTCATCTACAACTGACGTTGCAGATATGAGCCTAAAAACTAAACTTAAACCATAATATAAAGTATTATTGATTGGGCATTGGGGCTATTCGACAGTTGGCTGGGAATAGCCCCAATGGCCAATACTGCCCATCCATCAATACGGCGTCTATTCCCAACCGGCCGATTCTAGATCTAGACTAGACTCTATACTAGATCTATATCATCTTCTATACTATATATATAAGTAAGCATATGAAAAACAATAATGAATAAAATATCTATGAAATTGGCAAGAGTTATTCCCCTTCACATCTTTAGAAAAAAGAATAAATCAATCTTACCGGCTACAATTTTTATGCAAACAAAACTAACTTAAATAACATCGTAAAAGTTTTGATAACCTCGCAAAAAGGAGAAGCGCAGCATTCAGATAGCTACAAATCCAATGTAGTAATACCAGTGGTTTTACTCAAACAACTCTTTCCTTATCCCATTTACGATTCTTTCTAATCGGAAGTTTACTAAAAATTTATTTTTTGTGCGCATGCTTAGACTAGAATCAAGAACTTTATTGACTTCATAAATGAAGATGTAGATTTAATAGCAAACAATCAGCTGTAGAATCTAGAGAATCTAGTTCTTGCCGTATTAGTTTGATCTATCAGATCTATAATTTTTTATATCACGATTCAATTCTAGATCTAGACCTAGAAATCTAGATTTAAAATAAATGGAATTTTTTAAAGATAGAATAATAATTTTTGCGTCATCCTCAAGGCTGTTAATTTTAATTTTGCAGGTTAAATAAAATTTAAATAGGGCCTAATCAGGCAGTAAAAGGGCTAATCTTAATTAATTATTATTAATTAATGATTATAGAAATCTATATATATTTTATATAGGGCCTAATTAATAATTAATCTATAATTCTCTTCTTGGAGACTATAGAAAACACCAAGCTGTAAGCGCGCTCCCTACCACCCCCACCTCTACATGGCCTGGTGAGCTGTGGTTCACCCTAAATGTCACTAAATGACTTTATGTTTACAATCATAGAGCCGTGTTTAGCTAGGGGCAGATAATTTAGTTTGAAATGGTTTTAAACTTAGGGGAGGTAACTAAGACGAGGCTGCTTTCACGGGGTGGGGTAGGGGTTGGTGGAAAGGAGGGGGGGTATCGTCCTTAATGACCATCTGATAGTGTTTTAAAGCAAATATTTTCAGTGGCAGCATTGGTACTGTTGAATTCACAAATTATGAATTACTGAAAAGTAGAAAATAAAACAACTTAATAGCGGCGTATTATACGCCGCGGGTCGGCTCGTAATTGATAATCTAATAATTATTAAAATTTTAAAATTAATTATTTATTAACTTTTTAACTTAGGTTAGGCTTTAGTGGCCGCTTTAGGCTAGGGCCTAGCTAATAAAGTAGCTGCAAGCCAAAAACTGGCTAGTGTATGCTGTGTTGATACATCAGGACTCTGGAACTTTACTGTAGTTTGAATTAATTAAATATATAACTCAGGTTTAAGTTTACATTTATTTTTAATTTTTCAGGTTGTTGCTAACAGTTTGTTGCCGGACCATGACGCAGGTGTTTTTTCCCCACCCACGGACAAAAACTCATTCACTTGGTTAGACCATATGGTACATTTTTTCTTTGGTGGCCTGCACAGATGGGACGCTGTCTACTTCACCCACATCATGCAATATGGATATTCTTATGAAAACTGTGCTGCATTTTTTCCATGTTTTCCTATTGTGGTTTCAACCTTGGCTAGAATTTTATCAACTTTAGGAATTTTGCATTTGAGCTCTTGGTTACTTGTGACTGGTGTAGTGTTAAATTATTTTGTATTTGTAGCCACAGTCTTTCTATTGTTTCAATTGGGAAAATCTATCCTAAGAGATGAGGAAGTGTCTTATTACGCTTGTTTATTCTTTTGTATTAACCCAGCCAGCATTTTTATGTCAGCCATATATTCAGAAACTTTATTTGCATTTTTCAACATACTTGCAATGCTTGAATTACACAGGAAGAGAATTTACTGGGCATCTCTATATTTTGGACTTGCAGTTTTTACCAGATCAAATGGAATTGTCAGCATTGGATTTGTTCTGCACACTGTTATCAAGTCCTTGTTGAATGACTTGTATTTCAATCATAAAACATCTCATAGAGAGAGAAAACTAAATCAAGCTTTTAATTATTTGTTATTGCTTAAGAAAACTGCTGTAGAACTTGGCATAAGTCTTTCAATATGTTTTCTTCCATTCTGTTTGTACCAGTATTACATCTACCGTCAGTTTTGTTTACAATCTGATAAATTAAACTTCCTCCCAACCTATATAGTGGATTATGGCAGAGACCAGGGGTACAAACTGATTGGGGACCAGCCATCTCCATGGTGTAATGCTACACTACCACTGTCATACTCTTATATCCAGAAGCACCACTGGAATGTTGGGTTCTTGTCATACTATGAACTGAAGCAGTTACCAAACTTCATGTTGGCCTTGCCCATCATCATACTTTCTGTGAGATCTTGTTTATATTTCTTTGGATTAAATAAAAAACTGTTCTATGGTTTGGGCTTTTGTGACAAGGTAGAGGGGGATCAATCAGTCAGCAGGCCAGGGGAGGTAATCAATGAAGATTGTGTGAACACAACTGTATACACCAGAGTCAAAGATAAACAAAAGATGGCCAGGGATTCTCACTCTGATATCAAAGTATCATCAGAGATTGTTGTGCTTGTGTTTCATTTGGCAAGTCTGCTTTTGTTTGGCTGTTTCTTTATGCATATACAGGTAGGTTACTTAAAGATAATATGTTCTGTGGTACTGTTTATCATCTTGTTACTCTAGCATGTAATGTAATGTAATCACTATGTAACGTTGGAGAGTAAGTTATTATATAGTCATTGGTGTGTTGCAGTCAGCTATATGTGCTGTTTATATTGTTTTCGGTAATGAGCTTTGTTTTATTCTTAGAGAGAGTTTAGTTTTGGTGCATAAGTTATTACAGCAGTTATTGAAACTGAAGTCATGAGTCATGTAAAGAGTAAAACCAACTATACTGATTTACATTAGTACTAAAGGACTTACTGAGAAAAATGTATTCCTGTGCCATTTATTGTGATTTAAAGATTCCTCTTTAGACCTAGTGATCTATTGGCAGGTGAATGATAAAGTAGAGTTTATGTTTCTTGACCTCAGCATGTGAGGGGATAATGTGGTCAGCACTATGCCCAGCCATCCTTACTTTCCCTAATGTGGGTTAGGTACCGAACAGAGCTGGGTGGACTCATTTATGTTCCACTGACTTGAATCCGAATTCGAACTCAAGACTTGTGTTAGAAGTAGTGCACTACTGCTAGATCACACCATCCCATTTATTGTGATTTGGTGCATATCATCATGCTTTTGTTATTAGAATCATTGCTTTCAGTCGACAAAGATATAAATATACACATGCAAAGTGTCATTTGTCTTTTAGATGTATTACTGATTACTGCTATAAAAAAACTAATTGTCTAAATGATTGTATGCAGGTTTTGACGAGGTTGCTGTGTTCATCCAGTCCCCTGCTGTACTGGTATGTGAGTGTCTTATACCTGGGAACCAGTGGCCACCGCACCACAGAGGGGACCTCAGTAAACTGTGATAGTAACATTCACCAGAATAAAACAGGCTTTAATCTTCCTCGTGCCATTGTTTATATATTGAGAGCATTTAAGCTTAATTTTATAATCATTGTTTTCAACAAATGGCATTCTAGTTTACTGGAATTTAAATGTTATTATATTTATTTTCTCACCTATTGTGTTGTTGGTACTGTTATGTTTTCAAATTTTCTCCCTTGGACCTGAACTAAGTTCTGACACAATGTGCTGCTGATCTACGTTGTAATTTAATGGAGCTGATTAAGCTAATGTGTGGCTTGTAGAGTTGACTCTTTTATTGCACTAGTTTTACCGCCCAACACATCCTCTGAATAATGCCAATGGACCAGGCAACAAAATTGGCTTGAACATTGGGTAAGAGTCGCTGTGGTGTGCTCTACTGCTGGACCACTCTCTGTTGATCAACTCTTTCTGCTACAGGGTATCAGAAATGTGCCTATAAAGGTATAAGGTATTTCAACCAAAAATGTGTACGGGTCACTTTTCTAAAGAATGTTATTTGTTTCTTGTTTAAAATGTGATATCCCAATTTCTGCTTTGATTTTGTCATGGTATGTGAGCTGGCTTTTACCCCAGTTTGTATGCTTTGGTTTTTGTTGTTAATTTTAAACATTTTTTTTCCACAAATAAAAAAAAACAACTAATAACAGAAAAATGAAATGTTATAATGAAATGTCATTAAAGTTACATTTGAAATTTAAAAACATTTTCTGTTTGTGTGGTTCATAAGTTAAAGTCAGATTTGAATATCAAGTTCGGTTGTGTAGGCATGGGGGTGAGGCATGGATCCCAACCAGGGGCGTAGCGAGGGGGGGGGGGGGTGCCGACCGCACCGGGTGACCATTTACAGGGGGGTGACACCAAGGGAAAAAAAATAGCAAAATATATAGAGAAAAACTTGAGGGGGGGGGTGCAAATCGAAAACTTGAAAGTTTTTCCCCGGGAAGGGTCGCTACGGGAAGGGTCACCATTAAGTGCCGCACCGGGTGACACCCGACCTCGCTACGCCACTGACCCCAACATACAGGTCTCACATTAAGTTACAGCTATTTGTGATCATTCAAATACATTTCTGTAGGATTTTACATTTTCAAAATTTTGAATGTCATGAACATCATAATTTTTAGGGCTTAAAACTGAAATTACTGTAACTGTAGTAGAACATAAATGAAAAAAAAAAAATCCACCCTCACACAACAACAAAGTGTGGGCTGCAGTGTTTTCCATAAATTAATAATTTTTATAGTCACGTGAATTCCTAGTGATCACGTGAATTTCTATTGATCACGTGAAATTCCTATTGATCACGCAAACACCAGTGAACAAAACAAATTCTGTGCCCCCATGTCATTGAGACAACCTTCCATGTTTTGCAATATACAGCAATTCAAGAATTACGAAATACTGACGTGACGTAGGTGCTTGAATGACGAAAACAATCGTCCGTGTCTCTGTGACGCATGGGCACAACGTGACTTTAGATCTAGTCGACCTCACACGTTCTTTAGGCTGTTGCTGGCTGCTGCTGTTTACAAAACTACCTCCACCAACCAGGCATTCGGCTGTGTCCTGCCATCAGCTCCCATCATTAACATTTAAATTAAAAGCACTGACCTAATGGGCCATAACCCAAGGTATGGGTCTAGACCCCATTCAACCCATGGTGTGGAGTTATGACACCTGGTGCCCAGACCCCAAACAACCCATGACGTGGAACTAGAACCTGGTGCCCAGACCCCCCCCCCCCCACACACACACATTTTCTAGTGCCCGAACCCCAACAAAAATATATCCATTTATTGTAGCCATTATGGTGTTACGCGGTCGCAAATAGCTGACAACCGATGAAGGCCATTGTGACCTTAGGGTGAAACAGTTCGATATTTTTGGTTTGATCGTAGTTAGGTCACAGTGTGTCGATGTATAGGGGAATCGATCTCTACACTACCGTTGTGATGTCCTGGGGTGAAGGACCTCTACACTACCGTTGTGATGTCCTGGGGTGAAGGACCTCTACACTACCGTTGTGATGTCCTGGGGTGAAGGACCTCTACACTACCGTTGTGATGTCCTGGGGTGAAGGACCTCTACACTACCGTTGTGATGTCCTGGGGTGAAGGACCTCTACACTACCGTTGTGATGTCCTGGGGTGAAGGACCTCTACACTACCGTTGTGATGTCCTGGGGTGAAGGACCTCTACACTACCGTTGTGATGTCCTGGGGTGAAGGACCTCTACACTACCGTTGTGATGTCCTGGGGTGAAGGACCTCTACACTACCGTTGTGATGTCCTGGGGTGAAGGACCTCTACACTACCGTTGTGATGTCCTGGGGTGAAGGACCTCTACACTACCGTTGTGATGTCCTGGGGTGAAGGACCTCTACACTACCGTTGTGATGTCCTGGGGTGAAGGACCTCTACACTACCGTTGTGATGTCCTGGGGTGAAGGACCTCTACACTACCGTTGTGATGTCCTGGGGTGAAGGACCTCTACACTACCGTTGTGATGTCCTGGGGTGAAGGACCTCTACACTACCGTTGTGATGTCCTGGGGTGAAGGACCTCTACACTACCGTTGTGATGTCCTGGGGTGAAGGACCTCTACACTACCGTTGTGATGTCCTGGGGTGAAGGACCTCTACACTACCGTTGTGATGTCCTGGGGTGAAGGACCTCTACACTACCGTTGTGATGTCCTGGGGTGAAGGACCTCTACACTACCGTTGTGATGTCCTGGGGTGAAGGACGGTCTATAGGTAGAGTTCACTTGTTTTGTTACCTCGACATATGAAGGGATAGTGTGGTCAGCACTATGCCCAGCCGCCTTTACTTTCCCTAACGTGAGTTAGGTACCCATCTACTGACTTGAACCCGGATTCGAACTCGAGACTTACGGGTTAGCAGTCCAGTTTTCTACCGCTAGACCACTCCAGGAGGATATCTAGTACACTAGTCCTTACTGTAACAAAACGCTAACGGGGAAAACCTATAGGCTATATTACCAAGTGCTGTACTGTTCTGCAGGTGTTTTTGTTTAATTAAAAGGACCGATTTTCTATAAATCTTGATACTATTTGATTCTAGAGTTTGAAAGGTTTGATTGTATTTGCTCCAGTCTGGCGATCAGCCATGTTTCTTGATGTCATTCATGTTTTTGTGATCGTGGCACCGCTGGTAAAAGTACCCCTTTTAATGGCACCAGATTTTTGCTATCTTACTGCACAGTGACACAGATAGAGTAGCACACCTCAGGTCTACTGAAACACGTCCACGAGAGAGGGGCGTGTCACTAGCGGGTTGGGGATTCAATTTTAAGTTTTTATCCAGTCGAGGTAAGTTCTGGGGTATTTATCCAAGTAGAGGTAAGCTCTGGGGTATTTATCCAGTCGAGGTAAGTTCTAGGGTATTTATCCAGTCGAGGTAAGCTCTGGGGTATTTATCCAGTCGAGGTAAGTTCTAGGGTATTTATCCAGTCGAGGTAAGTTTTAGGGTATTTATCCAGTCGAGGTAAGCTCTGGGGTATTTATCCAGTCGAGGTAAGTTCTGGTATTTATCCAGTCGAGGTAAGTTCGAGGGTATTTATCCAGTCGATGTAAGTTCTAGGGTATTTATCCAAGTGGATGTAAGTTCTAGGGTATTTATCCAATTAGGGTAGGTTCTATTGTATTTATCCAAATTGAGGTAAGTTCTATTGTATTTATCCAAGGAGAGGTAAGTTCTAGGGTATTTATCCAAATAGAGGTACGTTGTATTGTATTTATCTAAGTGGAGGTAAGTTCTAATGTAATTATTCAAGTGGGGGTAAGTTCTAGGATATTTATCCAAGTGGAGGTAAACTACTAAATGTATGCGGTTCTTAAATAGAAAATAGTCGAAGGTAGACTATAACTATAAGTGCAAAAATGTCAACTTAAGAACAGTAACACTTAACCCTTTAATGGCTACACTATTAAGTTTCCGACACTAAAACTTAACCCTTAATAGACTACTGATAAACGTGTGTATAAAATGCAAGAAATAAATTAAGAAGGCTACAAATAAACGAATCTATAAAATGCTATGGCGTTATATTTTGTCAACACTGGTTTAACATTAGAAGGACAAACATGGGGTTTTAAAACTGCGTAGTAGTGGGTAAATTAAACCTAGGTAGATTACATAATACACTGTCTTTTTATTGCACACCTAGGGG